>NC_080566.1:1810000-2110000 GCF_030253575.1 Rhododendron vialii
TGGTTTAACATAGTACAATTCTACCATGAAGGGCTGGTTTGTTACTTTTTCATCTGTGCTAAGATCACCAATTTTAGAGTGTGGTTGTGTATTTGTCCAATTTGACTAGTTCAGATTGATTACTTTTAAACAGTTACCATCTATTTTCATATTCAACATTGTGTGCAGGAAGGACTTGTTTGTAATATCATTTGTGCTAAGATACCAATTCTAGAGTGTGGTTGTGTCTTTGTCCAACTTGAAGTAATTAAGAATAATTACTTGTGAACAGTGAGTTAACGATTACAACAAGAAAATGGTTTATAGAAAGGCACGAGATCTTCCTTTTTTATTTTGCTAAGTAGTAAAGGGTTGGGAATGGGCAACATAGCTTCTCCCAATAAACGTGGCCAACTAGTTCCCCATCCATTCCATTATGTAATGTTCAACCGTGGCTGGCTACCTATCCCGATTAGGATCGTCAACACAGGGCGTTCTTGCAAGTTTACCACTGAGGAAGACACAGCTCGTCACCATTGCCCCACCTAGGTGCGATTGGGACTAAGGGCCCTCCTCACAACAAAATCCTTGTCCCCTGTCTCATTCACTCTCAATCTCATGGCATTCTCATTTTGCTTAAGGTTTTCTCCAATCATATGATCCAATATTCATTATGGTTGGGGCTACTGGGGGTTATGTCCGGTCATTACTTTCAAGGCCCCGGAATTAGTCGAGGTGCGCCAAAGCTGGCCCGGACATCCGGTTATCAAAAATATTCATTATGTTTAACCTCTTTTACAAAACAAAACGATACCAGATAATACAAGGATACTGATAGCTGAGAAACAAAACAAATGAGGAAATAAAATGAAAATTCAGAAACAAGCCAGTGTAAAAGTTCCTCAGATATCAATTGAAATATAATCTAATCATTCTTTTATTACTGGGAAAGGAGAGAGATCTACCTGTTGTTGTCGGAGACAGAATCTTGGAGAGAGAGAGAGAGAGAACCAGGCGGTTGAGGGACGGCGGCCGGCGACCAAAATGGACGGCGGTGGGAAGCCAGAACACGATCTCTATTTACGTGGAGGGGCGCTACGTCGTTTCACTCTTACGTTCCCTGTTTATAAACGCGAGTGTGCTTTGGAATTGATTCAATGTAGCCAAGCCCATTATTAAAAATGCAAAAACTTCATTTTACGTCTGGATGAGATATTGGTTCGTCTCCAATTAAAATTAATTTCTCTAGGTTTAGTGTTCTTGATGATTTCTACGGTATGAACTCTTTAGATCTGTGAAATAAATCTGGTATAAGTTCATATTTGATAATTAATGTAGCATGACTGTGTTTTGTTTGATTCTATGTAGCCAAGACCATTATTATAAATCCAAAAAGTTCAGTTTGCTTCTCGATGAAATATCTATTCGTATCCGATTCAAGTGAATTTTTCCAAGGATATTCTTGTTATTGATTTGTGCAGTATGAATGATTACGATCTGTGAAAGAAGTCTGATCTGAGTTCATATTTGATAACTAATTTGGCATTACAGTGTTAAACATACTTCGCAGGTCTAACCTGAGAAGTCTTACTCGCGCTTTAGAAACGCGCCTACGCTTTGGCATATTTAAACTTCTCCCTTCGTCGAGCTTCAAATCAGAAGGATTTTGCATTTTCAACATCCATGGAGGTTCCTCATCCTCTCTCCTCTTCACTTCTCCCACCTCCACCCATCATCCCTCTGGACCCTCCTCCTCCTCCTCTCTCTCTCTCTCTCTCTCTCTCTCTCCTCCTGCTCCCACACTCACTTCAGAGCCCGACCCATCTTCACTCCCCAGTACCCACAAAACCCTTTCTGTCCATTCCATCTAGGGCTTTCTCTTCTCGGATATTGAAAATAAACAAAATATTGGTGAAGAGTCTTCAGACAAGATGAAGAAACCCCCATTCAATACAGATTCTCTATAAAGTTTCCAACTTTTCCAATATATACAACAACACAACATATGCGTACATTTGCGTGTATAGACAGCTAATATTTCGCATTTTTGCTGGTATTTTTTGTGTCTAAGAAGGAAAGGGAACGCGACGATATTGGGAAGGTTTTGTCAAGAGCAGTATTTGATGCAGTATTGGATAACAATACAAAGGACTTGGATGTTGTGAGGTTTGTTGATTTTTGATAGAGAAAACTTGAGTTTGCATATTGAATTCTATGGCTTCTGGTTTTGCCCGTTGTAATTCGGTGGCGGTAGTCACTCCTGTTGCAAGGCTGTGTTTGTATATTCACTTCATTAGCTTGCATCTTTCCACTAACATTTTTCTTTTCCTCCACAAATGCCTTCACGGATCTATGAGCCAAACACGACTTTAGCATAAGAGTTGGCATAGGATGGTGGAGGGAGGACAGCATGAACTTCATACGTGTATGACATTATTCCACCATAAATGACCAAACTCACTTCATAAAGCTGATTTCTTGATATGGATAATGAGAAAAATTAGGAGCCGTAAAAAAAGTGAAAATCAATTCGAACTTCACACTGCCAGGTTCAATGGGTTAGTATTTGAGTACGTCGTGTAATGTTTGGGTTCCAGTCTCCGTAGCCGCTTGGTGGGGCTAAACCTACTATTTAGTGCTTGTAGCACACAGGGAACCTTACCTTCGACCGTGATATAGGCGCGGTGAGATCACCTGCAGATGACTATGTGGTGCTGATACGTACTCCCCACAGATAGCTGTGGTAGCCTATGTGCATATCCACTTAATTAAGCACCGCAAAAAGAAGAAAAGAAAAAGATTGGGAGGATTGAACAAGGAGGTCACAAGTTTTGAATCCCAGAAAAGCATTGTAATTCATTCTTATTTGCAAAGCAAACAGTATGATTAATTGGGGAACCAACTCTAGCATACGTCCTCTCCTTCTGTTCCATTTTCCGGCTTTGTCCGGTGCGCCTCCGGCGGGTTTCCCGTCAGGATTTGTGCCCGGTATGGGTTTCCCCCAGATCCGGTGGGAGTGGTGGTGGGTGAATAAGCCGCTGACTCTCACTCCGGCGTGGTGGATAAAGGCCAGGGTTTGGCCTTGGAGCCTGGGTTTCCATTCTCAGCTTTGGGGAGTATCGGAGCAAGGTAGTTTCGCAGCCATCGGCGCCGTGGGCCGGATCGATCGAAGTTGCTAGCCCAGGAACGGATTTCTTCTTTATCCTTCCGAGCTCAAAGCCTCGCGTGTCAGCGGGGGCTTGCTGGAGTGGCCTCTCCATTGCTCTAGTTCAAGATCCAATCGGTGCCTCCATCTTTAGCGACAGGTGGTTTTTCCTCGGCCAGGGCTTGGCTAGCGTGCATCAGTGGTAGTTCTCCATGGTGGTTGTGTTTATTTCCTTGTTTGCTGTTATTCCTATTTCCATCGGTTCGGTTTAGTTTGTCTCTGGCTGGGTGCGTGCCTCAGGCCGGGGCGGCTAGGGGAAACGCTGAGGGCCCCTCGTGACCCGACCCTTTGAGGCGGTGAGACGTGCTAAGGCCTGTCCTCTAGTTTACGCAGTTTTGCCGGTGCCCCTCTGTCACCTATTTTCATAGCTTTTCTTCTGTGATGGCTTGTTTTGCCCTTTCTCTGTATTCGGATGGATTCGTTGTATTTTGCCATTTTTTGGCTTTTTATAAAATGTGATTTGGATCAAAAAAAGAAAAAGAAAAAAGAAACCTATTTTCTTTTTCTTATCCCAGTGATGTGTTAATACAATGTTCTTGCATAGACCGGTAGCAGATTGGGCCAAGAGTAATGGTCTAAAGCAGTTTTCGTTTATAAGCAATGTCGGAATTTATAAGCCAATTGAGAAGCCTCCTCATGTTGAAGGGGTTTGTAACCTGTTTATATCCGTTATCACAAGACAAATGAATATTTGCTCAACTTATCTAGGTTTTCCTCATGGCAGGACGTTGTTAAAGCTGATGCTGGTCATGTTGGATTAGAGAAGTACGTTTCCGAGATTTTCAGCAGTTTGGCATCATTCTGTCCACAATACATGATTGGGTCTGGCAATAACAAAAATTGCAAGGAGTGGTTCTTTGATTGGAAGTGCAAGATCTTGAACTGTTCTTAGTGTGCTTTCACGCTTAGGAGTTGACTCGTAATAAATATTGTTCAAATTGCCCTAGATGATTTAAAAAGATTTGTTATAATCCTGTTTTTTGCTCAACGATCTGATTCATTTGAACTTTTAACATGTGTGGCTATAAATATGTTTTTGGCAGCAATGAATTTGGTTTCATTTATTGCTGGAAATGGTCTTAACTTTTGGGTTTTTTTTGATGGTTATTTGATTACAAAGCTCAAATTTATGCTTGATAGCTTACATTGGATAAAACATTGAGTTAGAGTGCTTTCTAAAGATGTATTTGGAATGACTATTTTATTGGTAGGATTTAAAATCCTTCACAACCCAAATATAGGTATATCTTCAACTGTGTGGGTGATCGTACTGTGACACTCGATGGAATGGCCAAACTATGTGCTAAAGTTGCAGGCCTCCCTGTTGAGATTGTGCATTATGATCCCAAAGTTGTTGGTGTCGATGTCAAGAAAGCTTTTCCTTTCCGCAATATGGTATGATCATATCTTCTTCTGATTGCATCTACAAATTGTGGATGAGTTCCTTAGGCGAAACTAAGTAGAATGAGCCACAGCTCCATGCAAATGATCAGAAATTCAAATTGTCTAGTTTCGCGAGGTTTCAATGCTAGAACAAGGTGGATTTTTTTCATATGATTATGATGTCTTGATTTTTTTCTCCCCAACTGACAACTCTTAGCCTTTTAGACTGTGTTCAGTACTTGTGGAAAGTAATAAAGAGAAAGAAGGGAAGGTTGGTTTTTCTCTATGTAACTATGTTTGGTTTGCCAAAGAAAATGAAAAAAAGAGAAGGTGAGGGAAAATAACTTTTCCTTGTTTGATTTTCACGAGAAAATGAAGGAACTAAAATTTAAGCAAGAGTAGCCAAGACAACACAAGAGAAGAAAGAAAAGCACTTTTCTTTCCTTGAGATCCAAACAGAATCTCAGAATCCTCTTAATTTGTCATTTCTTGATCTTTGATTCTTACAACCATGAGATAACTCATTCATTGACATACTTTTGCAGCTCTTCCATGCAGAGCCAAGAGTGGCAAAGGACATTCTGGTGTTGTAAGCAATCATAAACCTTCCTGAAGATTTGAAGGAGCGGCATGAGAAGATCGGGAGAGATAAGAGAAGCCCATGGAATTCGAGATTAGATGATAAGATTTTACATTCACTCGAAGTTCCAGCGGCTGTATGATCATAACTCCTCCACAGCAGTTGGGCATAATTCTGTCCAACTGCTTGACCATAACGTGCACGGGTGTTTTGTATATTACTAGTTTACAAGTGTTATCTCAATAGGTGTTCTCTAAATGCAAGGGTATTGTATTATGATTCATTGCATTTCTTATTCAACATTATGTATTTGCAGTCTTTTATGCGGCTTGATAATGGTTCAACCAAATATAAGTGTGAAGGAGTTCTCTAAAATAGTTGATACGATAAGGGTGAAGGAGAGGTTTAAGTTATTTTTCAATTATATTTATTTGTATTTTATTTATCAGATTGAGGATGACAGCAAAATGGACAACTGTAGATGGAGGGAGATTTAAGATAAGTGATGATTTGTTGTTTGAAAAGAGGTAATGACTTAATCAAAATATGATTGGTTAGCCTAAATTCTTAAAGACAAAATGCGACCGGTTATATGCATTCTTAAAGATGAGTGGGGAGTGCACACATCACAACCCCTTAGAACTAATCAATATAGTTTTTTTTTTTTTAAACGGTGGTTATTTCTTGTTTTTTTAGCAAATTTTTAAGTTTTTCTTTAAAGTATTTATATCGGTGAGCAAAAAATATGAAAATATGAACCGAGATTGAAAAAAATTCAAAAAAATACAAATAAAAAGACAAATGGATCAATCATGGATCCAGCTTCTCCAAATAGCAAAATCACCACCTATTTGAACACAACTGAATTTATCTGGTTAGGATGTGATTAGCCTAATTTTAGTCCAATTTGGAACATCAAGAATGATATTGGTTATGGTATGATTCAACAAAATTTGGGTTTCATCCACATATGTAATTGAATTTTATAACCAATTGTGCTTCTATCACAAATATTTACATACACAAATAAACGAACTCACTCACAGTGGATGTGAAGCCTACACGCACTGTACACACTATGTGTGTGAACCCTACACTCAATGTGAGTGAGTTTGTGCATTTGTGCATTTGTGCGTGCAAGTGTTTGTAGTTTTAGACTTATTATTTTTTAATCAGCCTATTTAATTCGATTTTTATTTGGCTTAATTTTACAGTCACTTTGATTGATAGAGTTTTGATGTCTAATTCTTGGTTTGATTTAAACGGGTGTGAAGTCTAATAAAATATCGATATCATCATGTATACATATCTCTGGATAGTGAGAGATGGATTTTGACTTTGGAGTTAATTTTTGTTATGTTTGGAAATATCTATAGCAATACAAAATGTGTCCGGTGATAATAATAAAATAAAAAAAGAAGAGAAAATGAGGGTAAAGCTTGTATTTTGAAAAATTGTTTTATGGAAGATGTGGGTCAAAATTTTACACAATCGCAAAAAAAAATAAGGACGTGCAGTGTGAATTTAAAGAATAAAGGGGCATGCAATATGATTTTAGTGAAATCTAGGGGTGCTAGTGAGGTTAACCCTTAATTGACGTTCCCTGCAAAACGCGAGTTTTGCTTTGGAATGGATTCAATGTATCCAAGTCCATTGTTATAAACGCAAAAACTTCATTTAACTTCTCGATGAGATAATGATTCATCTCCAAATAGAGTGGATTTCACTAAGATTAGCGTCCTTGATGGTTTCTACAGTATGAACTGTTTAGATCTGTGAAATAAACCTGATAATAAGTTCATATTTGATAACTAATGCGGCATGAATGTGTCTTGGTTGATTCAATGTATCCAAGACCATTATAATAAGCCCAAAAACTTCAGTTTACGTCTCGATGAGATTTCTATTCATATCCGATTTGAGTGAATTTTTACAGGGTTATTTTTCTTACTTATTTGTAGAGTATGAACGATTTCGATCTGTGAAAGAAATCTTATCTGAGTTCATATTTGATAACTAAGGTGGCATTACTGTGTTAAACACACTTCGCAGGTTTAACCTGAGAATTCTGAATCGCGCTTTGTAAACGCGCCAATGCTTTGGCGCATAAATTTTCAACACCACACTCGTATTAGTCGTGTACCCAATCGCGTTGAGCGTCAATGGAGGTTCCTCATCCTCTCTCTCCTCTTCACTTCTCCCACCTCCACCCATCATTCCCCCCCCTTCCTCCTGCTCCTCGACTCACTCTTCTCCCTGTTCATTCCCGCTTCTTTCCTCACATACCCAAAAACCTCCGGACGACTTTCTCTCTCCTCATTCAAGCTCAGCGCCAGTGCCGCAGAGAAGAAGAAGCTCCCAATTGTCAGTACCAACGGTGGTGATTTTCGCGGTACTTTTGCCCCCTATTCAATGGATTATTTGTGAACGTTTACTTTCTGCAATTATTTAGAGAGTGAATTGGGATTAAATGTTGCTACTCTGTTATGCGTATGGTAAATTTTTCTAGAAAAAATAGAGGGTATTCAGGAAATTGCGAGTGCTAGTGGAAAGATGGTGGCATGGAACCCAACGATATTGGGAAGATTTAGGAAAGAGCAGGATTTGATGCTATTGGATAAAAATAGCAAGGACTCGGATGTTGTGTCACTTGTGAGGTTTGTTAACTTTTGATAGAGAAAACTTGAGTTTCCTTATTGAATTCTATAGCTTCTGATTTTTCCCGTTGTAATTCGGTGCTTATTTTGTCCAGAAAATTCCGAGTATTGTGGGTAAGTTCATGTGGCATAAAGGGTATTCTTCTGGGGTTTATTGCCGTAGTTGGCCCAACATGTGCAAACCGATTATGGCAGCAAGGATGGACTTTCGAGATTTGGGTTTGTTTAACCAAGCATTGTTGGCTAAACTTTCATTGCGGATTCATCAGAGTCCAGATCTTCTTTTGGGTCAAGTCTTGAGGGCTAAATAAGGTAGGGGGAGATTTGTTCTTGGAGGCAAAAATTCGACCTGGTTGTTCATGGGGTTGGCACTTGGCACAGTCTTATGTGGACTAAGTAGTTGTTGGTATACTCGCTAAATTTATTTGTCTTTGCAATATGATGTATTTGGTCAGAGTCTTTGTTGCATTATCCAATGTCAACTCCTGCTTATCATTTAACAATTTCCCCATCGCCAAGGAAATTTAGTTTAAAGATGGTTCTTCCTAGAGAACTAAAGTATTTTCTAAAGAATGCCGATCAGTACTTGTGGCATGTGCCCACATGAATAGTGTGAACTACGTATAACCGGATCAATAGTGCTAGAATTTTCCTCAACTGCTTCCCAATAATGCTTGTATGAGGTAACTGGTCTAGAAATCTTTGATTGATCGTATCCTGGTATAAATCATAACCCAAAGAAGTAGCTGCATCTTGTGATGTCACATTTGCCGTGCTTGCTGATCCTGAAAGTGCAATGCGTATGTTAGTATTTAATCTTATTTGCTTGGATGGTATGTCAATTTTGCTAGTTATAATCGATTGTTGTGATTTCTCAGTTGCATGCCGCTTGTGGAGAGCATGGAGCTGCAAAAGGAATGAGTCCAGGAAAAGTGTATTGTTTCCTTGTCTTTTCTTTAATGTGAAGCATTAGGAAATGAGTTGTCCTCCGTCCACTGTCAGCACTCTTGGCAGCATACCGGTGTAAAATCACTCTTAGGCTGCCAGTTACTTCTAACTATTGGTTTAAAGAGAGTTACTTGAGAAACCGGGCACCTGCTGTTTCTTCACTCGATTCCGATGGGCCTAAATTTCAGGCTTGGATGAAGTAATCTCTAGAATTCATTCTACTAAAGGGCTTGCTATGTTGACAGTTGCAACAAGCAAAACATGCATAGGCGGTTCTCCTGTTTATTTCCATCGTTGCTTCATATGAGGTCATGTATGAACTTAACCTCAAAGTGCTTGTTTGGTTATTTGTAGTAGTGTAAGTAGTCCCGTTTGATTTAGAGAACCATTTGAATTGCGATGAATAGAAATTTACATCCATTTTCTGACTTAAACAACCTTTATAGTGTTGGGTGAGGCTGTTTGAACAGAATGATGTGGATGAGGTAGCTGAAATATTTTGTGCTTATGACGTTTAGTTTTAATCTTATTGCTAAAAGAAGTCAATGTTAGAAAGGCAGAGTTAATGGAAAACCTGTAAGAGACTAGCAAATGCATAAATTGATAGCTTATATGACAATCTCATGGTACCTTCTCATTTGTTAAGAGCCATGAAGAGACCTGTTCCCAGTTCATTAATTCCATTTGATGACTTTTAAGCTTCCTCATCCAATCTGCTTCGTACTTTTTCCTTTGCAACCACTGCTCAATCTTCCAGCAATATTACTATTGGTTCATCACTTACTGCAGATGTTAACAACTCTTCATGGGTATCACCATCCGGTGGCTTTGCTTTCTGCTTCCAACATATTGGAACCGGAGAGTACCTGGTAGCCATCTGGTTCAACAACATACCCTAAACGGCCTTAGTTTGGCCAGAAAATGGAGCTACTCTAGCCCCAAAAGGATCCAAAATTCAATTTGCGACAGATGGGAGTTTCGTGCCCATTGAGCCGAAAGGGCAGCAGATATGGTCTTGATTTGACCGATACCAGTGTTTCCCATGCAGCCATGCTTTGACACTGGTAATTTCATGCTATCAAGCAACAAGTGCTCTGTTACTCAGTGGCAGAGTTCTGATAATGCAACGGACATGATATTGCCAACACAAATATTGAGCCAAGGCATCAGACTTGTGGTCTGTTTCTGAGAAACAAACTACTCAATCGGAAGATTCAAATTCATTATGCAGCCGGATGGGAATCGCACGCTTTACACCTAATTATCTGCCGAGGTATGTCAACTCTGCTTACTGGGCAACCATAACTATTGGCAGTTAATTTCAGGTGGTATTCAACCAATCTGGATTTTTATATCTGGTAGCAAGGTACGAATGTGTACTTGATTTCGTATCTTCAGATGCTGCTTCAACTAGTCAGTTTTACTACCGTGCGATTACTGGGCATGATGGAGTTCTAAGGCAAAATGTTTACCCAAAATCTGCTAACTCAGCCGGTGGAAGGCCTATGGAATGGACTATTTTGTCCTTCATTACATTGGATATTCGGGATATTTGCTTAGTAATTGGGGAAGCTACAGGAGGTGGTGCTTGTGGGTTCAATAGCTACTGCATTTTGCAAAGTGATCAAAATCCAAGATGGGAGTGCCCATCTGAGTATGTATCTTTTGATCCAAATGATGGGTTGAGTGGATGCAAACCCACATTTGTTCAACAAAATTGTAATGGAGCTTTTTGGTTTCACTGACATGCCCAATACAGAGTGGCCTTATTCTGACGACGAATGATATAGAATAACATGAGAAGGTAATACATGAAAGACCACAACATATCATGATATCACTAAAGACGCAAAAGACCTGGAGAACGGAGTAGAATCTGGAGAAGAGAAGAAATCAAGAAATAGCAGAAAGTTCCATACTAATGGATTTTGACAAAAGTTCACAAAAGAAATCTCACAATATACTTTCAGGTGTTGGGTCAAAAGTGAAGCATTCAATTGCAAAGGTGAAGAAAGTCGTAACCTGTAAATCTTCTCATCCAAAGACCTCATCACCACCAAGATAGGAGAAGAATAAGAGCTAGGCTCCGCTCCCGCAGTTGAAAACCGCTTTCCCGTTGGTTTGATACGATAGAATTCTATCTATGAAGGCTTGTTTGTAATTTCATTTGTGCTAAGATCATTATTTTTGAAGTTTGGTTGTATTTGTCCTAGTTTCCTTGTTCAGATTCATTACTTGTAAAAAACAGTTAGAATATATTCTAGTAGTATTAGATTGTTGTCTAGGACGGACTTGTTTGTAATCTCATTTGTGCTAAGATACCAATTCTCTCTCCCACAACGACTGTACTCCATTAACACAACGACTACCAGCACCAAATTCAAAGTGGAAGGGAACAGCATCAAGCTTTCTCCATGAATGTAGTCGTAGAGCTCGTCGTCCTCCTCCTGGAAGCCATCAAGGTGGTCTTTTTGGGTTCTCGGAAACAAAACAAATGAGGAAATAAAATGAAAATTCAGAAACAAGCCGTGTAACAAGTATCAATTGAAAAATAATCTAATGAGTAACGATTCTTTTATTACTGGGAAAGGAGAGAGATGTACCTGTTGTTGTCGGAGAGAGAATTTTGGAGAGAGAGAGAGAACCAGGCGGTTGAGGGAGGCGGCCGCCGGCGGTGGAAAGCCAGAACACGATCTTTATTTACGTCGAGTGGCATACGTCGTTTCATTCTACGTCCCCTGTTTAAGACGAGTTTGCTTTGGATTTTATTCAACGTAGCCAAGCCCATTATTATAAACGCAAAAACTTCATTTTACTTCTCGATAAGATATCGATTCATCTCAGGTTTAGTATTCTTGAAGATTTCTATAGTACGAACTTATTCAGAAATACGAGTT
This sequence comes from Rhododendron vialii, assembly GCF_030253575.1. Taxonomy (NCBI): domain Eukaryota; kingdom Viridiplantae; phylum Streptophyta; class Magnoliopsida; order Ericales; family Ericaceae; genus Rhododendron; species Rhododendron vialii. The sequence goes on from NC_080566.1 coordinate 1,821,650, forward strand.
CTCGTTATTCCAAAAGCCATTGTTAAGCAAAAGTTTGCGGCTAGGTACTAAAATTCTCTGTCCATGAGCAAAAATTCGCGGCCACAGTTTACGTTTTTCACATCGTGTTTCAGAAATGCGAGTTCCCATTAACCCAAATGATGTCGTTGCAAAAGTTGGCCGCCAGGAGCAAAAGCTTGCGGTCACAAGCCTCGTGTGTTATTGTTTCTGTTTCTACACTTATAAGAAGAACTCCATTATTGAAAGCGTGCTTATCGTTTGCGAATCTCGTGTGTTTACATGTCTCTTGGCCGCGACGAATTACAACTAGCCGCAAATTATTGAAAGCGTGATTACCATTCGCGAATCTCATGTGTTTAATACTTTTTGGCCGCGACGAATTACACCTGAACGCTTATAATTACACTTGGCCGTGTGTAATTACAATTGGCCGCCAATTTTTGAAAGCATGATTACCATTCGCAAATCGCGCGTGTTGACATTTATCTAGGCCTCTACGAACTACACTTGGACGCTAATAATTACACTTGGCCGCGTGTAATTACAACTGGCCGCCAATTATTGAAAGCGTGATTACCATTCGCGAATCTCATGTGTTTACATGCATCTTTCCCGCTATGAACTACAATTGGCCGCTTGTAATTACACTTGGATGCGTTAAACTACGAATGGCCGCTAATTAGTGAAAGCGTGATTACTATTTACGAATCTCGTGTGTTTTACATGTGTTATGGCCGCGACTAACTACACTAGGCCGCTGAAAATTACCCTCGGACGCTTAAAATTACAACCGGCCGCTTCTAATAATATAAGCGTAGTTCTGTTTCACGCTTTCCAAATAACGCGGGAACACGCCACGCAGTGTTTCTGTTTCTAATAGGAAGAACTCCATCACTGTTCTCTCCCTCTCTCTCTCCAAAAATGGCCGTAAAACATCCCTTCTCCATAACACCCTGCATCAGATCTCCACTCCTCCTTTTCCTCCCCTCTCTCTCCTCAATCTGCAAAGTATGAATCGACTAAAACGCGCGCCTTAGAAACGCGCCTATGCTTTGGCATATAGTAAAACCTTTGCGCTTCGTCGAGCTTCGAATCAGAAGGATTTGCATTTTCAACACAACACTCGTATACCCAATCACTTCAGAGCCCGAACCATCTCTTCTTTGCCCACAAAACACTTTCTCCATTTCCATTTAGGGCTTTCTCTTCTCAGATATCCGCTTCCTAATTATGGCTGTTGGTGAAGAGTCTTTAGACAAGATGAAGAAACCCCCCATTCAACAGATTCTCGGTAAAGTTTCCATCTTTTTCAATGTATACAACAACATATGCGTACATTTTCCTATATAGACAGTTAATTTTTCGCATTTTTGCTGGTATTTTTTGTGGGTGAGTAAGGCACTCTCACCACTCATGATTATGTGTTTGTTCTGAGTTTGTAACTTACTATAATAGTCACCGAGCATGGTAACTTTTAAATTGGTAGCCTGCTGCAAAAGCTGCTGTTTATTCGATTACAGTTTGGTTGTCTGGTAGTCAGTAGTAAAGCCAGATATTCCTATAACTAGCACACTTTCTTTAGGATATTTGTTAATTAAGTTTTGGGTTTTTAGTTTTCTCGTCTCCAAAAGTAATCTTTCTCTAGTTAGTTCTATACTTGCCATTTAAGGATGATATAACCTCTTGAGTGAACTTTGTGAATTTCTTACCCGTAACAATCTTAGTTATGGTAACAGTAGTATCTACATCATTTAATACAATAGGTTCTTAGTGAACCCAGTTACATACTTTGCAGGTGACCGAGGCTCTTGCGCGTGCTGGCCTTGAGTCTTCTAATCTCATTGTTGGTATTGACTTCACCAAGAGCAATGGGTGGACAGGTTTAGCCTTTATGCCTTTGGAGTGTTTACAATGTTGAGAGTTACAGAAATATGCTAAACTTGACTTGTTATGCAGGTACAAAATCGTACAACAGAAGTTTACATCATATTGGAGATAGTTTAAATCCCTACGAACAAGCCATATCTATTATCGGCAAAACTTTAGCAGCATTTGATGAGGATTACTTGACTCCTTTTTATGGATTTGAAGATGGTACTTTATTTGAGATTGAGTTTTTCTTTCGTTTTTTGGATTCGTTGTCTCCATGTTGCAAGTAATTTTATTTCTACTTCTACGTTTTCATTTTGACAGAAGCAACACACGACCAAGAAGTTTTTAGTTTCTTTCCAGATGAGAGAATTTGTAATGGCTTTGAGGAAGTGTTGAGCCGCTGCAGGGAAATTGTTCCTCATCTACGTCTAGCAGGTTGAATCTTACAGGGCCATTGCCATTTCCTGCTTTATTACTTGAAGCTCGGAATAATTGTTTCTTATAGCTTAAGCTATCCTATTTGCTGCAGGACCAGACCAACATATTTTGCCCCTGTTATTGAAATGGCCATGACTATTGTAGAACAGAATGGTTGCCAATACCAAGTGTTGGTAATACTTGCAGATGATCAGGTACTGTTTTTTGGTTAAATGTTGATTAAGCCTTCTCTCTGTAAGATATTGAAAGGGTCTCTGTCATGCTGAACTGATAAAAATTGAAGTTAAAGATGATGACAAATAGAGACTTGATTTATCTATCCGAAGCTGCCTTAAACCACCCCAAAAAAGCCAATCTTCAAATGGATAGGAGACCTGACCAAGAAATCCAGCCCAATATTGGAGGTCCTCCATAATCTATGGGCAGACTCACAACCAAAAAACAGATGGACAATAGTTTCCTCACCCTTACAACAGACCGGGCAAATGGAGTCTCCGAGTCAGATACAAAACCCCTCCTCATCAAGATCCCTTTCACCGGAATAATCCTATACAACACTTTCCACAAAGACAGCGCTAAAAGCTTACAGATTCAGATAAAAGGAGCCCTGCATAAACTGATATTGTAGCTACTTTTTCCCAAGTGATAGATCTCCGTTTGAGACGGTGGCTCCACTCCATGATATCATGGGCAACAAGGGCGGAGAGAAGTAGGTACTAGTGGGATCACTTGACCCAATTCACTTTGATTTCTTTTCATTTTTTCTTATTTTCTCGGTGAAAGTCAGCAGTGTTAGTTGTAGTTAGTGAGGTTTGAACCCCGGTCAAATTCATGGGAGTACATGGTGCTTAGCACCAGGCTACCACTCCATTTGCATTCACTTTGACTTTTTTGTAATCAATTTTCCTATTTTGTCCCCACAAAAAATCTGCAAATTGCTCTAACTTGTTTCAAATGCATAGAAATTCCAATGTTTTAGTTTCGAGAGTGGATGGTAATGTAAATGAGGCTATCATGCATTGGTTTTAAAATACCAGAAGTCTTTGAGACCAATTATAAAGCAAATATAGATTAATTTTATTAGTGTATATAATGAACCTCTTAATTTTTTTATTTTTTGGATTAGCAAATAAAAAAATATTTTGGATCTAAATTTTTACCCCACTAAACAAAATTCATGGCTCCGCCCTTGACCGGGAAGGCATTATGTTTCTGTATGTTATCTTCTGCCTTCTTCTTTTTCCTTCCATCCTATGGATTGGGCTTGTTAGCCGCTTCTTGTATCCATAAGCTCCTCCTTAGTCCATATCCCCCTTCTAGGACTTTTTTTTTTTTATCTTTGTTCTTCTAATGGAGGAACAGGAGATACTCCATGAGTTTAGTAGCTTGTACTTTCGTTTGCCTTCTTTTACTTGGTAATTACATTTTGTTTTCTCTTAACGTATCCTTGCTATCACTCCAGTCCAAAATTGTCCTCGGAGATTTGGGGATGGAGCTGCAATGAAACTCGTTGTGAACACGATCAGTGTGTGCGTGTGTAGTAACTAGTAAGTTATGACTAAAATGTGTGTGCGAGTGTCCTTGTAAAGGTACTCTTTGGTATGAGACAGGAATTTCTATACCCACGTCCCCGTTTGTGGAAATATATCAGAATCTTTTTTTATTTGAGCATCTTCAACTATCCATTTTTATTGATTTGCAGGTAGTTTCATGGGGCGCCATTGGTGCACCTATGTTTTCGATGAAAGGCCCTTCAATGGTCCAATCCTTATATCCTGCCGCATTTCCCCTGGAACATCGACAAAAGGTTTGTAACTAACCAAGATTGTCGGTATTGTTTCTTTGTATAAATCCGCTCTTTCATTTTAGTGCAAATTTGTATGTGGCAGGACTTGTAGCTTGCTCTGGGATTAGGCGAATCTGTTTCCCAGCCTGCCCAATTTCGGCCCCAGCAAACGAACTCTACAAGGTGGCTAAATCTCGCTGCATTAGTGACGAGGACTTCTCAGCTGTCACCGATGCACTGAGAGTAAAATTGCAATACCAATCAAAGGAGTAAAAGTTGTTCTCCTTGTAGCTCTTGGTTGACGACTGTAATGATTGTACATTCCTTCTAGATGTGGATACCTAAGGAACGTACAACTATTTACTGCAGTGCTAAAACACAATTCAGGAATGGGATAGCTTGAAGTATTCGAGCACACATTGGTGGACAATCCATGAGCTATCTCTACAACCATTATTTGGACATTCCACATAGCTTCTTTTGGGATCTTTTCATCCTTAAATTTAAGGTTGGAGATAACTAAAGAATATGTATTTTCTGGCTTTTATTATGGAAAACATTCACTTTCACTCAATGAGACATGAGTTCATGATTCGTGGCATTTTTGGTTTCATTATGTATTTGTAGCCTTTTATACGGTTTGATAGCGGTTCAACCAAATGTAAGTGTGAAGGAGTTCTCTGAAATAGTTGATACGATAAGGGTGAAGGTGAGGTTTAAGCTATTTTTCAATTATATTTATTTATCAAATCAAGGATGACAGCAAAATGACAACTATGGACATAGGAAGATTTTCAGATAAGTGACGATTTGTTGTTTGAAAAAAGGTTAATTACCTACATAATCAAAATGCAATTGGTTAACATAAATTCTCAAAGAATAAGTGGCGAGTGCACACTGCACAACCCCTTAGAAATGGTTTCGACTAATCAATATAGTTTTCTTAAAACGGTGGCTATTTCTTGGTTTCTAGCGAATTTTTTAAGCTTTCTTTAAAGTATTTATATCGATGAGCAATACAAAAAGTATGAACCGAGATTGAAAAAAGTTCAAAGAATAGATATAAAAAGACAAATGGATCAATCATAGATCCTCTCTTTCTCCAAATCTCAAAATCACTTATCTTAACACAACTAAATTTATCTGGTTATGATGTGATTAGACTAATTTTAATCCAATTTAGAACATCGAGAATGCTATTGGTTATGGTTTGATTAAACACAAATTGGGTTTCATCCACATATGTAATTGAATTTCCATAATTGAGTATCATTAGTGTTTTTGTTTAGCTGTATTTTACAGTCATTTTGAATGATATGGTTGATTTGGTATCTATTTTTTGGTTTGATTTGAGCAGGTATGAAGGTTGATAATATATCGATATAATTAAGTATATATGCATATCTATGGATAGAGAGATGGATTTTGACTTTGTAGTTTGTTTTTTTTGCTATGTTTGAAAATATCTGTAGGTACAGAAAATGTGTCGGATGATTTAGAAAAGAAAAAAAAAAGGGAAGAGAAAATAAGGGCAAAGTTTGTTTTGTTGAAAATGTGGGTCCAAATTTTACACATTTTCACAGGAATAAGGAGGTGCAGTGTGAATTTAGAGAATACAGGGTCTTGCAATATGATTTGAGTGAAATCTAGGGGTGCCAGTGAGGTTTAGTGGTTTACGCTTAGTTGACGTCCCTTGTTTAATAAGGGGTAAATTATAGTTAACCCCCTCAAACTATGTTTCGGAGACACTTTACCCCCTCAAACATTTATTTTTAGCACTTAACCACCTCTAACTAATGAAAATGCAGAATTGACTAACTTCTCTTAGAGAGTGGATGTAAGTTACCGTTTTGCCCTCTATTGAAAAAGGAAAAATGGAGGGTACCAAGAACAAACCATTCTACAGTCTCTCTCTCGTCTCTTCCCCACCAAGATTCCGAATTTCCACAAACCCAAAACTTTAATCTACCCAAAATCGACAACACAAACTGAATCTCAACCTCAATCTCCTCAAACCTTTACCCTAGAAGATTACCCAAACCCACAAAACCCAGATCAACCACAGGTATATCAAACCCATTTATTTGCCAAAACCCATTTTATAACAGAGCTTTCTCCGGGCAACCAACCCACTGCCCTCACTGCCAGCCGTATACTCACCACCGGATTCTCCAAACGGCGCCGTACAGAAGCAGCAGTTCTCCGTTCAAGTCTCGTTTCCTCTAACATCACGTAATCGCCAATCGCTCCTCTAGTCACTAAGCTCGACCCGCCGCCGCCAACACCGTCGTCGGCACCACTCTATTCTTGGTAGAAAACGATAACTAGGCTCCATTGAAAGACTCCCCGCATTGAAGTAGAATAATTAGTGAGCCTGTAACGCCCCTCAATTTTGGTCAATAAAAATTTTCGTTAAATATTTGAATTTTATTTAAATTACTTATTTTCTCTTGAGTGGCTATTTGATTTCTTGCTAGTTAGACTTTTTAGTGTAACAACTCCGATTTTTCATTCAATAAAAATCTCGTCGTTATTCGAAATTTCTTAATTTCTCGATGATTTTCTTATTTGATTCCTAGTAGTTCGTATTCAAGCAATTGAACACCGTATCACCGTATTCCTCGATTAGAAACTCTAATTGCACTTTAGCCCCTCAAAGATCGTTTCTTGAACTTTAAGCCCTACCTAGCAAGCCTAGTTAGCTTCTAACCGACTTGTTGGTGAAACCAAACTAGGAAGTCACCTAGTTACGTTTCCCTAATCGAAGATGGACCATTTTGCCCATCTTGAACCTTTTGAACCTTTTGAACCCTAGACTAGAAATGGTTTAATTGTTTTCTTTTATTGTTTTAGTTTTATTCTTTATCCATTGGACAATAAATGTTAGGGGAATTATTACCCATTGGATAAAAGAAACCCATTTCTTTATATTAAAAGGATTTTTGAAAGATTTAAACAAAGTACTATGATTGACATTTATAATTATTTTTGAAAAGTACTTTTCGATTAAATTACTAATAAAAGTACCCAAGTAACTATGGACCATTGGATAATAACAATTAGGGTAGTCTTTACCCATTGGACAAAAGCCTTTTCTTTATTTTATTTGGTAAGTACATATATATATATATATATATATATATATATATATATATATATATATGTATATATCACATGTGTAATAAAAAGGACATGTAGTCATTTTCAAAAAATTAGTTTAGTATTTAAAGTACCCGTACCTTATTATCCTTTGGATAATAACCATTAGGGATTCTATTAACCATTGGGTAATAGGCTCATCTTTCAAACAAAGTACTTATTCCATTAAAATAATATTTTGTTAAGATTCCCGAGAGTACAAAAGTACATTATTATATTAATTAAAGTACTTGTACCTTTTAATTGTTTATTGGGAGAATCTTGACCCTTTTAGCCCTAGTATATATTTGTACATATGTATATATGTATATAAGTACTTGGATGATGTAAATTGCCTTAGTACACTTGTACCCATTTGTTAGTTTATTAAGTAGAATCTTGACCCTTAAAGGCTAGTTTGATCATTTGTACAAAAGTACCTATTAATTTATTTTTGTCTTGCATTAGTAGTACATATATATATATATATATATATATATATATATATATATATATATATATATATATATATATATATATATATATATATAGTACATGAGAGAGAGAGAGAGAGAGGGAGAGAGAGAGCCGTAAGGGGGAGAGAGAGAGAGAGAGGCCGAGAGAGAGAAAGAGGGAGAGGGAGAGAGAGAGAAGGAAAGAAGAAGGAAGGAGAAGAAAGATGGGACTTGTACTTGGTGATTCTTCATCTTTTCAAAAATTGAAGATGTATATCTTCCATATCTTCCTTCAATGTCCTCCTTTGTACCAATTTCATTTGTTTAAACCAAGAATCTTGTACCCATGTCTCCTCCATTGCAACAAATCTTCCAAGAGTCCAATCCAAGGACTAAACTAGCCTTGTAAGCTACCACATTAGACCCAAGTCTATTTTGCCTAATGACAACCTATGATGGGCCATAATCCTAGCCTTTATTAGCCTAAGATTTGACTACAAGTTAGACCTAGGTTTTCATTACCTAGATTCACCTAAAAAGCCTAATGATCTTATTTGATTTCTTAGCCTTACACCTAAGATTTTGCCTAAGATATGTTTGGACAAAGCATGGCATGACATGTGATGTGGTTTGACAACTTAATGGAACAAATCCATGGAGGATTTGGAGAGAGAGAGGGCCGGCCTTAGAGAGAGAGGGAGAGCCCAAGTTTTGCCTATAAATAGCACCCCATACTTCTCATTCAACTCACACCTTCACCTAGCAACTTCTCTCTCTAGAAAAATTGTGTTCTTTCTTGTTCTTTCTTTTTGTTCTTCATGTTCTTGAGTAGTTCTTGAGTTTTTCAAGAAACTCAACCTAGGCCGCCACTAAACCGCCACTCGACCACCCCCTCGATCCAAAAGTAGTAGTAGTAATAGTCAAGTAGAAGTTTCGAGAGAAACCTTTCTCTTTCGAAGCTCCCGAAGGCATACCGTAGGAAGTTACTCCGTCCGACCGTCGACTAACTTTCCGTAGCCGACTACCGCCAAGAAGCAAGGTAGGATTCCTTGTCCCCTAACTCTACGTATGTGTAGGATATCCTTATCTTCCATCCCAAGTAGTTATCTTTACCTATTTTCCCAAATATAGTCTTGTACCCAATTATAAGTTCGTTAGGAAGAAACTTTAATAATGTCATTTAAAGTAGATAATGTTATCTTTTGTTGAAAGTATATGAAATGCATGATGTTTGTTATTAAGTGATTCAAGCATGTCAAGTAGTTTTAAAATGGATGATCTTGTTAGTTGGAATAGTATAATGAATGATATCGTATGTGAAAAGTCTCACCGCGGAGTCTATGCATGAGAAACGAGACACGAAAATCAAGAAAGTAGAAACATGACACCTAGGGTGTGGATAATGATGAGATGTGTTTTGAAACCGCAATGTGGCCGGACTTGGTAGCCCATTGTGTGTATGGAAACCCACGATGCGGCCGGACGTGGTAGCCCATCGTGTGGATTGTGAAAACCGCAACGTGGCCGGACTTAGTAGCCCGTTGTGTGTATGAAAACTCGTAATGTGGCCGGACTTGGTAGCCCATTGCGTGGATTGTGAAAACCACAATGTGGCCGGACTTGGTAGCCCATTGTGAAGATTGCCAATGCGGCCGGACGTGGTAGCCTCATTGGTAATATGGCTTGGTTATCCGCGGAGAGGAGCCAATGCAAGTTTTGTGTGCCAATGGGAACCCGGCGCGGCGGAACCATTGTGAGGATACTCGGGAGACCGGCGCGGCGGAACCGAGGTTGGGTGTGTAGCTTGGTTATCCGCGGTACGGAGCCAATGCAAATTGTGTGAGTTAAACAAATGGTTTTTTTAAAAGATGAATTGGTATGTGAAAATGTTGACACGGTCTACGATGAGTTGCGTAGGAGAAACTCAGAGAATCTTGGACACCAACGATAGTGATATAGTAATTGCGGATGTGTTATTAATGTTATCTTTTGTAGCTGTGTATACACATATCATGTGGAAATCGATGTGACGTTATAACCTGTTGTTTGTTAGTTATGGGTTAGCGGGTATAGGATTTTTCTATTGAGCTTTCGTAGCTCACGGTGTTGCCTTTTCGGTGACCCTGACATATTATATCGGTGGCGACGCTGGTATAATGTGTCAGACTTTGTAGATGAACAGGGTGAACGTTACACCTTGGAAGCCTTCGGAGCCGAGGAGCTAGCTGTGATGGAAGAACAAGCGGAGCTGTAGATTAGGAGCCTTAGTTTCCTTCCGTTTGTAATAAAAGTACTCCTTTTCATGTTTTTGTTGTAATAAAAGAGCCAGACTCAGTTTTTATTTCAATAAAATGTTTTATTTAACGTACCCAAATTTCGGGGCGTTACAGAGCCTCTGATTCTGAACAAGAGAGAGAGAATATGTATACAGTTCGCTTTGGATCTGCAGCAGAGGGAATGGGAATGTCAACATCATGAGTTGTTAATTGAACTTGAAATCGAACTCGCCGAGTAAACTCAAACTCACCTTGTGCACAGTTGGTTTCTGGAAATGCAAAACCCAACTTGAAATTGCAGTTTGCAAAATCAATGGGGAACACAACAGCTCGAATCCAGGTGGAGTAATTTACTGGAACTCTTCATCTTCTACGGCTGCTGCTTCTAGTGGCACTTTGTAAACGCCAGTTACCACGTCATTTTCTGGTACCCGCAGCAGTGGTGTGATTTGTTCATTGTTTTGGTTGCCGTTTTTGGTTTGGTACCCGCAGAGACAGAGCCTTTTCAAAACAAAAAAAAAGAAAGAGAAAGGGCACAAATGTCTCAATTTTTCAGTGAGAGGAAATGTGACATTTTCCATCCAATTTGTAACAGAATGCTAACAGAAGTTGCATTTTCATTAGTTAGAGGTGGTTAAGTGCCAAAAATAAAAGTTTGAGGGGGTAAAGTATCACCGAAGTATAGTTTGAGGGGGTTAACTATAATTTACCCTTTAATAAGGCTTCAAAATGCGAGTTTGCTTTGGATTTGATTCAATGTACCCAAGCCCATTATTATAAACAAAACACTTCATTTTACTTCTGGATGAGGTATCAATTTGTATCCGATTAGAGTGAATTTTTCTAGGGTTAGTATTTTTAATGATTTCTATCGAATGAACTATTTAGATTTGTGGAATAAACCTAATATTATATTATATCTTATAACTAATCTGGCATTATTCATGCTTGTGTTTTGGCATTGATTCAATGTAGCCAAGCCCATTATTGAAAAGGCAAAAACTTAATTTTACTCCTTGTAGAGATATCGATTCTTGTTCGATTACAGTGAATTTCTCTAGGTTTAGTATCCTTGATGATTTCTAAAGTATGAATGATTTAGATCCGAGAAATAAACCTGATATAATTTCATATTTGATAACTAATGGAGCATGACTGTGTAAAATAGACTTCGCAAGTTGGGTTGAGAAGTCTATTCGGCTAAAACTCGCTCTTTACAAACGCGACTATACTTTGGCATATAAATCTCGTATCCCCCCATCACTTTAGGGCCCGACCCACATCTTCTTTCCCCACAAAACCATTTCTGTCCATTCCATTTACGGCTTTGCTCTTATTCTGAGATCACCATTATGACTATTGGTGAAGAGTCTTCAAGATGAAGAAACCCCCATTCACCAGATTCTCTGTAAAGTTTCCATCTTTTCCAATATATATACAACAACATATGCGTACATTTTCGTGTATAGACAGTTAATTTTTCGAATTTTTGCTGGTGTTTTTTGTGGGTATGATGAGTTCATTTCAGAAAATAGGGGCAATTTGGTTTTTTCAGAAGCCTCTATAGAATGGATTATTTGTTAACAGTTAGTTTCTCTAATAAATGACACATTAATTTGGGTTTTGTTTGGCTACTTTGTTATGGGCATGGTGAAATTGTCAAGAAAAAATTACGGGGGTTTGGTTTTTCAGGAAATTCTGAGGGCTTGTGGGAAGACAGTGTGGGGGAACCCAACTGATATTGGGAAGGTTTTGGAAGGAGCAGTATGTGATGCAGTATTGGATAACAATGGCAAGGACTTGAATGTTGTGGGGCTTGTTGATTTTGATTCTGAAAACATGAGTTACATATTGAATTCTCTACCTCCTGGTTTTGCCTGTTGCAATGCGGTGTGATATTCACTCCTGTTTTAGGCTGTTTAGATCATGAATTTTTAGGGATTTCCCAAAGAAATCAATAAGCTTATTCACTTCATTATTAGTGTCTTTCCACTTACCTGTTTTCCCGTACATAAATTTCTTCACGGATCCATGAGCCAGACAGCATTAAGCTTAAGAGTTGGCTTAATGTGTTGTGGAGGGAGGACACCATGAAGTTCATGTATCTAAGACTTTAGTCCACCTTACATAACCAAACTCACTTTGTAAAGTTGATTTCTTGATGCGGGTAATGAGAGCTGTCACAAGCTGTCAAGACATAAGGATTAATACAACTTCATGCTGGCAGATTCAATTTGTAGTACTTGATTTCCTTGCTTAATACTCTGGTTCAAGTCTCCCTACCCGCTTAATGGGGTGAAACATACTCTTTAGTGCTCGTAGCACGAGGCAGACCCAACCTTCGGTCCCGACATAGGTTCTGTGGGATTCCTGCAGATGGCTATGTGGGGCTGAGGACAATAATCTGTCAAGGATATGTATGGTAGTACTAGTATATAATTTAAGCGCCCACAAAAAGGAAAGGATTGGGAGAGATGCACAATGAGGTCCTAAACAGAAAAGCATTGCAATTCATTCTTATTTGCAAAGTGAAGTAGTGAACTGAATGATTTATTTGGGAAGTAATCTCTAGAATTCATTCTACAATAGGGCTTGCTATGTTGACAGTTGCAACAAGCAAAACATGCATAGGCGGTTCTCCTGTTTATTTCCATCATTGCATCATATGAGGTCATATATGAACTCAACCTCAGAGGGCTTGTTTGTTTATTTGTAGTGGTGTAAGTAGTCCCATTTGATTTATAGAACCATTTGAATTGCGATGTATAGAAATTTACATCTATTTTCTATCTTAAACAACCTTTATAGTGTTGGGTGAGGCTGTTTGAACAGAATGATGTGGATGAGGTAGAAGAAATATTTTGGGCTTATGGCATTTAGTTTTAGTCTTATTGTAAAAGAACTCATTGTTAGAAAGGCAGTGTTAATGTCTGTTGGAAAACCTAAAAGAGAATAACAAATGCATAAATTGATAGCTTATATGACAATCTCATGGTACCTTCTCTTTTGTTAAGAGCCATGAAAAGACCTGTTCCCAGTTCATTGATTCCATTCTATGGCTTTTAAGCTTCCTCATCCAATCTGCTTCATACTTTTTCTTTTGCAACCACTGCTCAATCTCCAGCAATATTACTATTGGTTCATCACTTACTGCAGATGTTAACAACTCTTCTTGGGTATCAGTGATCACCATCCGGTGGCTTTGCTTTCAGCTTCCAACATATTGGAACCAGAGACTACCTGTTAGCCATCTGGTTCAACAACATACCCTGAAAGGCCTTAGTTTGGCCAGCAAATGGAGCTACTATAGCCCCAGAAGGACCCAAAATTCAATTTGTGACAGATGGGAGTTTTGTGCCCTTTGAGCCGAAAGGGCAGAAGATATGATCTTGATTTGACCGATACTGGTGTTTCCCATGCAGCCATGCTTGACACTGGTAACTTCATGCTATCAAGCAACAATTGCTCTGTTACTCAGTGGCAGAGTTCTGATAATGCAACGGACATGATATTGCCAACACATATATTGAGCCAAGGCATCAGACTTGTGGTCTGTTTCTAAGAAACAAACTACGCAATTGGAAGATTCAAATTCATTATGCAGCCAGATGGGAATCGGGCGCTTTACACCTAATTATCCGCCAAGTTATGCCAACTCTACTTTCTGGGCAACCATAACTATTGGCAGTTGATATCAGGTGGTATTCAACCAATCTGGATTCTTATATCTAGTAGCAAGGAACGAATGTATACTTGATTTTGTATCTTCAGATGCTGCTTCAACTAGCCAGTTTTACTAGCGTGCGATAACTGGGCATGATGGAGTTCTAAGGCAATATGTTTACCCAAAATCTGCTAACTCAGCCGGTGGAAGGCCTATGGAATGGACTGTTTTGTCCTTCATTACATCAAATATTTTGCTTGGTAATTGGGGAAGCTACAGGAGGTGGTGCTTGTGGGTTCAATAGCTACTGCATTTTGCAAAGTGATCAAAATCCAAGATGGGAGTGCCCATCTGAGTATGCGTCTTTTGATCCAAATAATGAGTTGAGTGGATGCAAACCCACATTTGTTCAACAAAATTGTAATGGAGAGCTTTTTGGTTTCGCCGACATGCCACTGGCCTTATTCTGACTACAAATGATATAGTGGTATTACATGAGAAGGCAATACATGAAAGACCACAACAGATCATGATATCACTAAAGACGCAAAATGGAGAGAAGAGAGACAGAGGGATGACATAAGAAAAAGGACCAAAACTGTGCCGTTTCGGCCGCAAGCAGGGATATGGGGCACTACAGGATCCACGGTTCCAATTATGCGGGGCTCAAGTTAATCGTATGAATTGTGGTAGAGAAGGGCTTGAGACTCTACGTGGCGTTGACCTACGGACGCTGATAATTTCACCAATTATAATTTCAAGTTTTCAACAATGCTACACACATAATCATTCAAATACTACATCAAACACATGTGGGAGGTTGTATTTGGATTGTTGTGAGTATTATTTTTGTTATAATTTTGTTCGGTCTTGTTATTGTCAGTCTATTAGGCTGACGAAAAGTACACTAGAAAATAAGAAAAATACGTAATTCTGTATACTTTTTGCACCCTTTAATACACATTCACACACTTATTATTGTCAACTTATTGGGCTGATTTTAAAATATTGCAATTTTGTTTTGTGATCTTAACGACATATTCACAACAAACCAATGTCATGTCCATTTGATGTATGGGGAACAAAAAAATCCCCTTTTTTTTTTACCGTCATGTGCATCAAACAAACACAACGCACACAACGCTAACTGATAAGGAAGAGATTCTTGCTCTCTCACTCTCCTCTCTGCCACACCCCTTCACCTCTCACGGTACAATTATACATGGAAGAAGAAGAAGAAGAAAGGGATAGCCTTCAATAGCGCTCACGCGCGAGATTTTGCAGAATTTGGGCATGACTTAGAAGTCAAACAAGGCTGCTCCACATGCAGCTTGTTTCCCACCTTTCACACATGGGGTTGAATCCAAGAAATCTTCCCTTCTCCGAGTAACACTCTCCCCATCTCTTTCTTAATTTCAAAAAAAAATAAAACAAAAGGCGAATTTCAAAACATAATGATTGGAAGTTTGGAACCTTGGGAGGCACTCTTTTTACAGAGTAGAGTTGCTGAGAAGGGGAAGGACAGATTAGGCAGTTGCGACCGAATCATAGTAGAAATTGTGAACGATAGTTTTTAGAACCGCAAACACTTACACAAACAAGTGTTCGTGATTTTAGCATTTTCGATTGCGAATGTGCGAAACGGAGCACCAAGAAAACAGCTACGTACCCAAAATAAATCCAATAAATTGAACAAACATCAGCAAGATAAATCACGAGTCCGGGGGAGGGATCAGATTAATAAATTAGATCGGAACAACGTACTGAATTTCACAACTCAACACAACAGCAAAAGAATTAAAGAATTCATATTTGACAACACAAAGCCCAAAATTACAGAGCACTTCATAGACTACCCCAAACCCAAATGCAACACAAATTAGATTCAAATAAAATCAGAAGGCATCCCCCCAAAGCCTCACCAAAGCTTCCATTCTACCAACACAATTTTTAAAAAACAAATCCGCGTGCATCGTACGGCTCCGGACGCAGTTGCTTTTTAAAGTTTTTGGTAGTATTGCTCTTCAAAAAAATCAACTAAACTTCTAGAGAGAAACCCACAACTTTGTCCGGAGCCGTGTTCGGAGTTGTGGTCGAGCCGTCGAGGGAGAGTTGTGTGCGTAGCATTCCTTGTAGAAATTAGACCTCCATTCCAAGCATCCAACCACTTGCCCCAATCTTATTCCCCCTCTCTCTCTAGAAAAAGAATTATTAGCGGTTAATGGAGTAATAACAACACAATCAAAGGGTAATTAGGAGGGAGTTAGATGTGACATCCGCAGCAGAGGTAGAAGAAGCAGAGATTCGCCACCAAAACAATGGCTTCACAAACGGAGAGAATCTTGAAGAGGAATCCATCGACAAACCAAGCCCGGAACCTGAGCCCTTTCCACCGGAATCCGGAGCTCTTCAACCTCCAGCTCCTCCACCAACCGCCACCGCCCTTCTTCTTCCCCAGCCGCTTGAAGAAGAACGCTCCCGGCTTCTTCTCCATCTCTCTCTCTCTCCTGTTGTGCAATAAGCGGAAGACACAACGATTCTACTATAAACAATTCCCCAACACACACACTCTCTCTCTCTCAACTCTCTCTCTCCAAGAATTCGCTGAGAGGAAGGGTCTTTGGCGGTTGGTTATAAGGTTCTAGGCTGACGTAAATCTGCGGTTTCTTGGGGGTGTTTCGGGGATTTTGAGAGTGCGTGTAGGGAATAACTGTGAACTGTCCCGCGTTTTTGTGGGTGGGACAACGTGGGCTGCTTCTCGAAGAGAATTTGGACTATTTCCACTCCAGCTTTTGCTATTTTTCGCTTACTTTGACTTTTGGGATCATAAGCCCCGTCCAATAGCGGGAGGAGGCCCACTTAAAACTGGAGCAAGTGCTCCGTATGAACAAACTCCAAATGAGTTGGTTAACACTTGAGTGGTTTCGAATATGAGACTTCAGGCCTTAATCATCAGTCAAATTCGTATTTTGTTTTCTTGCTACGGTTTTGCCCCCTGTGCGCAAGGGTTCACTGGAAGGAGTAATTACTTTGGTGGATATAGTGCTTTTGTATCAGAGGATTAGACCGTTGGTTTTTTTTCTTCTTTTTTCCCATCCTCCCGTTGGGATTCTTTGGTCATGTTTCTTTACTTTTAAGTCCGAAAATTCTTTCTCCAATGTAAATAATATTTTGGTCAATTGACAATTCCATACTTGTCTTAAGCATCTAGTTGGTTGACTGAGCAAAGAAGCCAAGGAAAGAACCAGCTTCTATAATAGCCCCCTTGAATGGGTGGGCGAAGGCTTTTGAAAGTCTTTTTTTTTTTTTTTTTTTTCCTTCTTCTTGTAAATGCTTTTTTTTTTTTTTTTTCTATTTAGAGAGAGCGGGACTTCAAGTTCTTAGGAAGAATCGTACAAGGCAGCTCACGTATAGTTCGGGAGCCGAGCCCAGCACCGAGGCTTAGGCCAACACTTGTATAATAGCCAGTCATCAATTGAAAGTGGGCAAGATGTCAAGCTCTTTGTATGTTTTTAAATATATATATATATTCTTTGAATAGGATGCTCAAACCATTGTTTTGAGAATTCCGTTGCATAAACTTGGTATGCTTTATTGGGTCTTGGATTCATAAATCATTAGGGAGGCATTACTAAAAATAAATAGTAAATAAATACTCCTAAATCATTGGGGAGGGGAACACACAATTAGTAAAGAAAATCAAGTAAAAGGTTTTTCTTTCGTTATTGTTACTGTATCCACCATGGCTTAGAAAATGGAAGAAAATAAATATATATCTGACCATAGTTCTACCACCATCCCCAAAGAATAGTAAAATGGTGGTGATTTCGCAAGGAAATTTAACACATTGTTCATCCTTGGACAACATAGCTGTAAATGACACATATCATCATGATAAAAATGGAAGTTATTTCCGAACTATTTTTGTCTTTTAGCTATGTGAAATACAATATTGTCCCTACAAATGCCAAAAATTTGTAGTCGGAAAGAGCCCACAAACGGACTTAACTGCAAGATGTAATAATGTGGTAATGCCAAAATTTTGTACTCAAAGAGCCCATAACCAAAATGGTAGTGTTCCAATTAATCTACAAACATAGTTTGGATAAGCCAAAATAAAATGAAAAGCTACAGTATCAACCGATATTACATAATTGTTGGAAGATTATTGATGAAAATCTGGAGATTCAGGTGTATTAGCGGCTTCAAAATTTAACCTGATTTTTTGGCCTCAATATTTTTCTTCCTTTCCTTCAGAAGACCAACATGATCCTTCTTCCGCTTCTTGCCAATCTGTTCAATAAAAAACAAAGCGTCAAATTATTTTCAACTAGTGGAAGTACATTATTATCCGAATTCCGGCGGCAATGAAACTCCACAAATAACTCATATTTACATAATCATGAAGCAGAACACCATTAACAACCAAATAAAATATTCGCATGGTCTCCAGTTATGTTATCTAAACCTAGATTTGTAACTGAAATCATGATGTTCAGGTAAGCTTCACGGCATGAGGAAAATGCTCAAGCTTTCCCAAGTTTTTAACTCGTGCTTTTGACGCGCGAAAGCAATTTGGGACGTGGAAAAAACTATCCTCACTTAGGATCCGTGCTTTAAGATGTGACTCAACCCTCTCCTTTTTTTCTAGGCTTGATAAGTAGTGGAATTCAAACTGTCATTCCAAGTTCAAGCCATCAGATAAATCTACTAGGACAGCCAAAAATCTTTTTGTCTTGGAAAAGGGAAACAGCATGAACCAAAGATTCCAATGATTAACCACAACCGAATAACCATAGCGATCAAAATGAAACACCAGAAAACGCTTGCCCCGCCATCAGAAATCAAAATAGAGACAGCGAAAAATGATGAACTTTTTTACCTCCATGGCTTCCAAGAGCTTCCTCTTTTTGCGTGACATCAGAACAGTAGACAAATTGGCAGCATCATCAGCATCTTGTTGCGACTCCGGTAGAGATTCTTCCCCGGCCTTTGTCTCCTCAGCAGAGTTCTGCTTATTTGCACTTGAGCCAGCAGAGTACTGAACACCATTAAGTTCCATCTTCAATTCATCAAGATACTGCTTCTGTAGGAATGACATCTGCATCAATCCCAAATAAGAGATGAGACAAATATTCCGAAAGTGCTAAATTTCAAAGAACTAAAACCAGCAAGATACTTCTCTTATGACGATTCAGGTTAAAAGTTCCTCTATTACATCGTGCATTAAAATAATAATCCCAGGAAAAAATCAGTTAGTATGTTAAACAATATCATGTCCCTAAATGGAAACCCGTTCTTGACATCCAGATAGTTTGGGCTGCCAACACAATCCACCGAATCCAATTTCCTGTTTTGTTTCTTTTTCCCCTTTTTTTTTTTAGGCCCATGAACTGAAACCTGGTCACGAACAGGCTCAATCAGTCTTCTGGAACCCTGTACCATCACCTAGTACTCAACTTCCCATTATACATGAATTGACCGCACAAACTGTGTTGTATTTGGCCTTCACCCTCCACATTCCAGAATAGGTCACATATCAAGAAGGATACTGTACCTTCTGCTTTTTCTCAGCAGCTTCAATAGCTTCTGTTCGGCTGATAATACCTTCAGCCAGCAAATTTTGAGGATCATCTAAATCTTCTTTCCCAAGACCAGGCATTGGAAGGACTTCTTTTCTCGCAGCCACCTGCAAACGTCGGATGGTCTCTGCATACTCAGGAACATATCCTTCCGCCTCATTATCAACAAATGGGGATAAATGTGGTGGTGGAACCCTGCAAACACACCCCCAAAAAAGTGAGTATTGGGACATCGAATGTTGCAGTTCAGTATGCCAATCAATCAATCATATCCAGATGGCAAACATCTGGAGTAGCAACTCCTATTGAGTCCTCGGGGGTGGCACTACTACAAGTAAACTTGCCCAGATACTTTTAAATGTTTCCCTCAACAGCCATAATTACTTTATCCCAATCTAAGAAGCCATGTGCAAATGGTGTTTTACCAAGCAAATTTATGCATTTAACATTCTATCCAAGTCCATGAGGATAGCCAAGAGTGAGCATACCCATACGCACTGCCATATCAATAGAACTAAAAATATTACCTTCCCACCAAGTACTCCTCAACTGGCAATATGATCCGTGCATTTACACTATCATAGACCCACTGCGGCTGAACATATTCTCTCGAAAGGAACCTACGTCCCTGTGTTGGCCTATCAACAATCTGCAGAAATCAAAGTGACCATTCAGCAAATGGATCAGAAGTAAGATGCCCTTTAATACCGTATTCACATGGCTTCAGAAGGGCCATCATATCCACAGAAAATCAGCATGACCGGCAAGTCAAAAGACAGCCTTCCCGGGACCAAATGAATAGCAGCACTGCAACAGCAACATTGTAGTTCCTATTCGAGACAGGAATTTATGTAAGCAACACATCCCCGATTTACATGCACAGTGACAGACCTGATGTGTAATGCTCTGGTCAGACTCATCAAATGGAGCTCCTTCTCCCTCCCACGAAACCACACCACCAAAAGCAGGAATGACAAAAAGCATAGACTCCCTTGGAACCTGAAAGCAGAAACAATCTTCTGAAAAATACAATACATGATAAATAAATGTGACAACTCTATGCTAAGATTTGCAATAAACAAAGACAAGAAGGATTAAACCCACCTCACGACTTAAGAAGAATTTTGTGTTCTTAAACAGGGCTTTACACTCCCTTGTTTCTTCATCGTCTTCCTCTTCACCAGATGCATTTTCCATGAGATGCATCAGCACACCAGGTTCATTGGAAGGAAGCTGATGTTGAAGCTGGGCCAGCCTAAGTTCAGACTCGTCCAGCTCTGACCCCTTTTGCTGGGCCTCAGCCTGCTCAGACCCAGATGAACTGACAGATTGAGATTCCAGTGCTGGCACTTTAGAATTAGCATCAATGAATCTTGCTAAAGCATAAAGATCTGCACAACTCCAACAGTTTCAATCTAATCGTTAGAACATGCACCACTCCCAAAACACAAAAAACATGCAATTCCAATCTACTCATCAAAGTCCAAAGACCCTGATGTAGGAAATACTATTAAGAATAGAATAGTATTTCAACTAAGCAGACAAAATGAAGTTGCTAAACAACTGTGTCCAAATTGGGAAGGAGTAGAGTAGACAATAGAAAAACCATACCTGCTGCTAAAGCTTCCAACCGAGGATCAAGGATAGGTGGATACTTCACATTAATTGAATGATAAAGTTTGAAATTCACAAAAGCAAGGAGGGTCTGCATCCAAATAATTATAGAACACCTAAGAAGCAACAAGAATAAACATATGTAGCATATCCATAGGAGTCCAGGCCCAGCCAATTGCATTTTTCAACGATGAACTCAGTTTGTATGATATTTACTGTCCCATCCCCAACGTGTCAGGCGCTGATGGCCACCCAAAAGCTTAATTTATATTACTCAAGTAACATGACCAGATTCCAAAACAGCAGCAATGGAACTAACCTCATAAAATTCCAAAAAAGTAAGCATAATATTGTAGTCAACTCCTTCAGGCACGACTTGCTGCAACGCATGAGGAGTTAACCAAGTGACTTTTTGCCCCTCGACCTCAACCTGCACAAATGAACAGAACATGGTAAGCAGGGCCAAATTACCATAATCCTTACTATATAAAAAGGCAGAAGTTCAGGGAAGATAGAAATGCCATTATAACTACAAATCAATAATACAAAAAGAGAGAAGTTTGAGTAAAATAGTCACTCTACCTGATAATAAATGCCTTTAACAGATATGAAGGTTTTCCTCAACTTATGAGTGCGAGATATGTAAGCCTGCCATTCATGGCTCAACCTAAGACGCAAAATAAAAGGTAGATTCAGTACGAAAATGCCAACTGAACAAAGCAGACATGTCATATGATGTGGAGATTAGCACTTCTATTCAGCCTCGGCAAAATATAAGTGATGAAGTTTTATGGACTATCTCCCCAACTGGCTCATACTCTACTAAGCATACATGGGAGGTTCTTAGACTGAGAGGAGAAAAGGTACATTGAGCTTCTACTGTCTGGTTATCTAACAACGTGTCTAAGTGGGCCTTTATTTTGTGGTTAGTCTGTTTAAATAGATTGGCAACCAAGGACACGCTAAGAATATGGGGCATGGAGGTTGACCCTACTTGTGTCCTTTGTTCCCACCATGCTGAATCCATGGCACACTTACTTTTTGATTGTGCTTATTCAAGAAGCATATGGGAAAAAACCTTGCACAGATTCCAGATTCAAAGAAGGGCAGAGGCTTGGGATACGGAAATTATCTGGGCAGTTGGATTCTGCAAAGGTAAGAGCTTCAGATCAGTGCAGTTTAAATTAGCCTTGGCTGCAGGAGTTTATCAAATCTGGAGCGAGAGGAATTCCAGAGTATTTGGAGGAAGACATAGGAGCTCTGATGATGTTCTAGCTAGCATTACTGATAATATTAGGCTTCGAGTCTGCACTTGGAAGCTTTTCCCCAAGTCTCTTGAGAACCAAAGGCTTTGCTGCCAATGGAATATCTCAAACAGAGTCCTTGGATATCCTATCCATTCTCTTGTTCGGATAGTTGTTTGAGGCTTAGCTTCTTTGTATAGGTTTTTGAGTTGTTCGGGTCTGTACCCTTTGTTTTTGTTGGTTATAAAATGGATCAATTACCACCACACCATCCCCACACCCACCCCCCCCCCCCCCCCCCCCCCCAACCACCACCAAAAAAAAAAAGGATATAAATTGTAAGTTCCAACCTCCGACAATTATGGATACGCTTTACTTGGATCTTCTCCCTCTCTACAGCAGGCAGTGCAGCAAACAAATGTATCATAGTCAGACAGTCATCCAGATCCCTTAGTGCATCAATGAAGCTTGGGTACCTAAAGTGCCAAACATGGTAATTTGTAGGTAAAAACTTCTTATGGATGCTAGGAAGGCTGTATAAACAAAATGGTCATTCAAGTCTAACCTCTCCCTGATAAGCATATCCAGGGTGTAATCAGGTTTGCGAGTCAATAGACGTTCTGCAAGATCTCTGTTCTTCTTTGACAAAGCTTTTTTGACCTTCCTGTCGTATGCTCGTATGTCCCTAAACTTCTCCAAAAGTGGCTCATGCTTAAGGAACAAAATATCTTTGGTGTGATAATAAGTGTGGTGATTTCCCTTCACCTTCTTCTTTGGCTCTCTGGGAAAGATACCTTTCAGAATGCATAATCTCCTGCAAATCCAAAATATAAAATTTAGTGTATGTCGTTAAACCTCCTTTTGTCCTCTCCTACCGATTCATACTACAACCTTTGCTATAAGCATCTAACTACCTAGTTATAACCAAATCCAAATTTGCATATGAATCTATATGCATACACCTCCAGACACTTATTCGTGCATTTCAACAAACTATAAGCCAATAATTCTAACAGAAAACTGCAAAACCCGCAACATGGGATTCTAAAATGGAATACCAAATAGATTAGTATTTGCCATTGGAACAATTTCGGGAAGCTGTGCCTATTCACCCTCTAAAAGGGCAATCTACGCCAACTCTTCTTTTTTATCATGACTAAAATATACGGCCATACGGGTGTAAAGTGTATATATATGACTTCATTTTGTGTTTGTGTGCATATGCAACGATCATTTTACCAATCTAATATCAAGTAATCAACAACTTCCACCTCACTTATGCTTTGTTTGGTTTCCTTTTTGAAAAAAAAAATTTCCAACTCAAAAAACACTCATTACCTCTACTTTCAATCATTACTCTCATTTCTCTCTCCCTTCGTTACCTCCATCTCCGATCATTATTATCATTTCTCTCTCTATCTCTCTCCACACATTACCCCTATCTCCAATCATTACTCTAATTTCTCTCTTCATTCGTTACCCCAAAAATTCTAAAAAATCCATCCAAACACAGCATTAATCCTATCATCCCGGAATTTGAGAGAGAAAATTCCAAAAAACACATATGTCAACTAACAAATGTGGGGGAGATGTAACTATCCCCCCTCTCGAAGAGCAATCTGAACCAACTCGTGTTTTTTAACCGTGACCAAAATGTACGTGAATATGGTTAATATGGCTTCAACTTTTGTTTATAGGCAAATGCAGAGATCAATTTTACAAGTCTAATATAGGTAATTAACGACTTCCGCCTGACTTAATCCATGAAGATGCACCTATTTACCCTCTTGAAGAGCAATCTGCAACTTCACTTTCTGTTTCTACGCGTATCCAATTTGATTAATTTTATCGGTCTACCAACGGTAACAGTAATTGTCAACTCCTACCCGACTTAATCTCATCGATACACCCGGAAATCACTTTCGCAAATTCCTATAAACACATAGCTAACACATGTGTACACCTATCTATGCATGTAAGAATTCGTGTTTGTCGAACGGGAAGAGATGGACCTGAAAACTGGAAGGCTGACTTGGAGGTGCTTGACGGCTTGTGATCTGGTTATGTATCTAGCCGCGTTTCCTTCCTTTTTCTTTCCCTGCAAATTGCAACGTTTTTTGATAAGCAAAGTGGGCATACGTAAAGACTAAACACATGAGTTTGCTTGTATCATTTGAACTTACGGGAGGCCGGTAATGCTTCGGCATGGCTACTGTAGAGAGAGAGAGAGAGAGGAGGACGAGGAGAAGCTGGGGTTTTTGTTCAGATGAGGTTGATGGAACAAAAACCCTAGGTCATATCAAATTGGGTCGGGTCGGCTGTGCATTTGGATCTGGTAACATTTGACAGGATTTTGTAGGGTTCGTGGGAACTTCTAAGTGCAGCCTCCCTTTTTTCTATTGACACCCACATTCTCTCTGCATGTTAGGGCATCTCCAATCCCACAATCTACATTCCTCCATTTTTTGGGATCAAAACATAATTTATACTGAACAAACGATTTTGAAGGATTTTATTATTCCTATTAATTCCAATCCAAACATCTCTATTCCGCCATTCTTTCAACTATAAACAAAAGAAAAAAAGTTGAGATATAGAGTTGAGGACCAAACGCAATCTCTCCGGTCCAATATACTCCATTTTTGCCTCTATTCTTCCATTCCTCCATAAATTTTTGATCCTCCAAGATGGAGACTATTATAGAGGATGGGTTAGATTGATTAATTTCTCAGAGCATCTTCAACCCATACTCCATTTTCTTCATTTTGGAGGAAAAACATTCTCCAACCCATCCTCTAAAACTCTCCTCCATTTGGGAGGATGAACTTTGATTCTATAAATATAGAGGATGAAGGAAAAAATAGAGGATCTCCTCCAAATATGTGTTGGAGTTGAGAAATAGAGTGTTGGGTTTGAGTTGAGATAAATAGTACAATCCTCTAAATCTACTTTTCAAATAAAATAGCTTAATTTGGTCCTCTCAAATAGAGATTTGAAAGGTGTTGGATTGGAGATGCTCTCATAAATGGAGGAATGGATAAAGATTTAAAGATATAGAGTATGCATTGGAGACGCCATTAAATGGGGTTTAGCTAAGAAAAATAATTATTATTTAAAAAAAAAAGGAGGAAAAAATCACTTTCCATCTGTTCCAGAATATCACTTGTCCTTTAACCTCAAAACGTGTGGTTGAACACTCGTATATATATCCCTAATTAAACTCGTTTTCTACAGCGAGGGAAACAATTTTGAATCCTAGCTTCGTGTTATTCTCACTCAAGTTATGTTGATTCTTCACCCTTCTTCTTATGTTCTGTTATGTCTCGAAGTTGAAATTTGAAGTCTTAAAGACTTTGTGTACTACTAGCACAACCAATTTGCATGTTGAAAGGCATGGTTGAAATGCATATTTTTAATGGGTTAAGACTTGTTGGATGTTTAAATCTCAAGTTTAGCTCTAAAGCAAAATAAAGCTAATCACAAGCTTAATAACTATCAATAACAAATAATCCCAAGATTATGTTTAAATTCATCAAATGACGGATACCAAACAAACTTGTCAACTTGATAGAGTGGTTATGGTATCTAATGTATACTCTAATCCAATGCATACTCTAATGTTAGCAATGAGCTTGTCAAAACCAAGGCTCTTGGAGCATCCACATCACACTCTTCACTTCTCGTATGGCGCTATAATAAAGAGTCACGGGACAAAAATCACTTTGCATCATCCTTGCTACTTATTTGGTCAAAACAAAGTTTGCTACAGTTCCTTGCTTTTAGAAGCAACCCACTATTCACACACTAACCTGTGAAAAATTACTTTTTCCCATATGTGGTCTCTCCTCACCCACTTGCTTCCTATTTGAGAGAGAACATAATGGAATAAATAAGAACGAAATAATAAAAACATAATATTTTACTGGTATAGTTTTCAGATAGAGAGTACGATGATGTAGACATTGTAAGAGTGGCTAACTAAAATAATAAATTGGCTTTTTAAGGGGTAATTTGATCCAAAATTTGAAGAGACTAATGCGGATGCTCATAAAGGGTCTGAAAAAGAGATTTCATTGGCTAGCACTTGGTCTGGATTAAAATAAGAGAAAGTGAAGTAAAATTTAGCTCAAGGGAAATGGACAAAAATAAAGGGGAGGAGTTATTTTTTGTCAACATTCTTGGTCTATCAGTAAGAAATGGAGGGTTAAGTTAATTTCCCTATGTTTTTGTTTACTAAAAATAATTTAGAAAAGGAGGTGATAGGGTATAAAATGTTTTGCCATCGTATATTTTTTGTGATTTATATATTTTACAAAAAAAATATCACCTCGCTTTCCCCTATTTTCTTCCACGTCTCAAGGTGGGAATCGTGAACTACAAGTGAAAGTATTCCTCCCCATTCATTCCCCTCATCCATACTACATGTATAAAAAGGTGGCGACAAAGGACAAGAAAAAAGAAGAAGTCCAGAATGACGCAAAAAGGTTTGTAGAGATTAAGGTGAGATAGGGCACCGGTAATGGATGGAGCGGGGGAAAATAGTGTTAGGCATTGTTTGGTTTAGAGTTTAGTTTAATTTAGTTTTGGTAGTTGGTGGAGAGAGAAATTGGATAATGATTGAAGAGATGTGTAATGATCGAAGAGAGATAGAGAAAGATGAAAAAGTAATAATTGGAGAAATAGGATAATAATTGGAGAAAGAAATAGAGTAATAATTAAAAAACTAAACTAAAATGTGAACCTAATACAACCATGTTTATAAAGTTTCTAAATGTTAAATTCAAGGGAAATTTATAGAATGATCCTCCTAGTTTCACTCGAGTCTCATTTTCATCTTTCAAGTATTAATTGCAATTCTTTTGACCTTCAAGTTTGTTTTCGTACCAAGTTGGTCCAATTGATAATGTCTGTAAGCCCAAACTAGACAAAAAAATTAGATTGTGGGAATGCGTTATCAATTAGACTAACTTGGTACGAACGGCCATCAATCTGATTTTTTCTCTCCAGTTTGGCTGACAGAAGTTATTAATTAGACCAGCTTGATATGAAAACTAAACTTAAAGGTCAAAAGAGTTGTAATTGATATTGGAAGGATGAAAACGAGACTCGAATGAAACTATGAGGACTATTTCTATAAATTTCCTTAAATTCAACCATAATGACTTGCTTGTTAAGAGTCATTAAAAGGGGATAACATAACCTGGAATATAGCAATCCGGGGTGAAAAAACCATAGAGTTGCTAACTCATTTGGATTTGAATATATGATATTCGGGGGTTTAGTGTATTCCATTGGATAATTCCCTCTTTATACACACTTCTTAAAATCTTTCCCTTACGGTCTCTATTTAGAAAAAATATAATTAATAATTTAAATTTATTGTCATCCAATAGTCTCCCTCTTACAATA
The DNA here is from genome assembly GCF_030253575.1 of Rhododendron vialii. Classification (NCBI taxonomy): domain Eukaryota; kingdom Viridiplantae; phylum Streptophyta; class Magnoliopsida; order Ericales; family Ericaceae; genus Rhododendron; species Rhododendron vialii. The sequence continues at coordinate 1,849,128 of NC_080566.1, forward strand.
ACCTTCTTTTACTAAGGCAATAAGGTATAACACAATCTATTACTCCTCACATAACCCTCCAAAACTCATCCCGCTAACAAATGGACCGTAACTTGTGAGGCCATAGCTCGAACTCGAGTGACCGTTCTGAAGAATCTTTTTGTGGTAAAAGTGCAATAAAAATTCAATACCAAATACGGCCTTCAGCGTAACTTAACAAAAAGTAAAGGAGGCCCCGCGTAATTTCCCAATTCCACCGTTCTGAAATCGAAAATGAAATTTTCCCGCCTCACCAGTCCACCAACATCGCGCCAAACCGAAAAATACAACAGCCTATGTATAATGTACTCTCTCTCTCTCTCTCTAGACTCCACACCCAGCGCAAAAATGGCGACTTCTAGATCTCGCTCGTTCTTCCAAGACATCAGCTCAAGAGAACTTGATGGATTCAGAGGTTCGTCCCTCTCTCTCTCACTCTGCATTATGTATGAATACGTACACATACAGCTAAAAGCGCAATCAATCGGGTAATAAACCTTGCTTTGTTTATGTACGGGCGTTTACAGTTCGCAAGCGGCCGTATCCAGACAACGAGCTATCGAATTTCACTCGTATCGGAGCTGTGACTACGGAACACAGCGGCGTATTCTCTCCCCCTATGGCCCTCTCCTTCTGCAAGGTCAAAATTCGACAATCGCCATCTGCTTTATATCTATATATATGTATATAATTATATATAGTTTTGATTTTGAGATTAACTGTGCATTTGGATGGTGAGAAAGGGTGCGATGAGAAAGGGGAAGGAACTCAACCCATAAAAAAAAAATCATTTTTTGTGCATTTCTTATAATTTATCTACAAATCAACAAATCACTTAATCCAAATGAGCTATTTCCTGAGAAACTCTAATTGTTTAAAAATATTTTAATTTTCTTATCAACTAGAAGCCTGAAACACTCTCGAATATTCGTGGGTTGTGGGAGTGGGTAGTTGAGCTTGAGTGGTTTTACTCTAAGTCACGTAGGGCAAGTGCGGGAGCGCGAGCGTGAAAGCTATTTCAAAAGCCTCCCAGCCAACTAAAATTCGTGGGTTCGTATTGAGAGCAGGAGCTTAGAGCGAGGATTGAGACAGGGAGCGAGTGTCATTTTGAAGGATTATGTCACTAAGGTTTTACTTCTTTGCCGTAACAGTTAATTCACGTTACTCCAAAAGTAGTTTGCAAAAGTTTGATTTCATTAGGACAAATTTGGAAATCGCTGTTGCGGCACAACATAAAAAATTTGTTCCTACCAATTGGTATTCTCCTTCTCTATAGTAGAATAGATTATTCAATCTAAAGGGCTGTAAAGTTCATAAACCGAATTGAGTTGTTCAATGTCTTTGTTTACACAGACAAGTAAGAATTCTCATATTCTTGCGGTGACTGATGAGGATGGGTACATTAGCTTATACAATACTCGTTTGAAGTTTGCATCTTCCTCAACGTGCCAAGAAAATACAGGCAAGATCAATTTATAGTGTAGCTAATCTATTTTCGGGTTTTTTAATTTCAATGATTTAGCTTAATTTTTATTCAACAAGCACTTATTGGTTTATCAGCAATCTTGCAGAAAAATCCAGGGTATGCCAGTGGGTTGCACATCAAAATGCCATATTTGATATATGTTGGATTAAGGTATCTCCTCACTTCCGCTTGGTTGTTCAATTTTGCAAAAGGGGTAATGACTGTCTGATATGATTTGTTTGCGTCTTATGTAAGTGAATATTGCGTCATGGTAGTAGTGTATATTCTGAATAATTTGCTAATGTTTGTAGAATATTATGATATTCAAAGCATGCTTGTCCATTTTTGGATTGCTTCTATTTAAGAAGTAGCTTTTGCTATAACAAGGAGTTTAGATATAGTCAATTCTAGTATAAGCCATGTTTCAGACTGTTTTCTTGCAGTATGGTTTGGTTTGGTTTGGTTTAGTTCTGCTCCTTTTCTATGTTATATACAGTTCATGTTCTAAATATCTGGAATGCCTGAACGCAAATGTTTCCCATTGTTAACTTTAATTATGCTTCGACTGTGTGCAGGAAGACACCAGAATTATAACAGCTTCAGGTGATCAAAGTGTAAGTACAACGTTTGAAGGCAGCTTGTTTTGTCTATATAGCACCTCGCTTTTAGGAAATTTATTGGACTTAATGAGTACTGTAGCTTACTCATATCAGTATTAATTTTTATCAACCTCATTGATATATTTATTTGAGTAATTCTATTTATGCTGCCTAAATTGAACATTGAAACTAGGCAAATTTGGATTATTGGCAGCATTTAAGGACCGAGAAAAAGGCTTCATGTTATTCAAAATGCCTATATTGGTAAAATCATCAAGAATTCAACCACTAATAGAGCATAACTAGTATCTTAGTTTACTTCCCTACCAGCTTCTTAGCCATTGCCCTGTTTTTTTGGTCTGTCAACTGGTTGATGGGAGCTTCTCAGCAATTTACTTGTTTTTGGTCAATAGGTAAAGGTGTGGGATGCACAGGAAAAGAAATGCATTGCAACATTGATGGGGCACACAGGAAGTGTAAAATCCACCTGTTCTCATCCAACGAATCCTGGCAAGCTTACGATCCCATTTTTTTGTTCTGTTATCTTGTTATGTTCTCTTCCTTAAGGGTGGAAGGCTGAATATTTTCAACTGTTTGTTGTTTTCCATCCATCAGATCTCATTGTTTCTGGAGCAAGAGATGGATTATTAATGCTTTGGGACTTGAGGTGCTCTAACAGTAAAAATGGGAGGCCTTCTCCAATGTAAGTTCTGAGTTTACCTTATGAGCAAGGACCGTGGGTTTTTGATTAAATTATTCATTTGTGGAGAGAAGTTATGTTAGAGTTGTAAATCTTTCATCCATGGATATAGATATTTCAAATAGATTTACACTCATAAGAACTTTTATTTTTTCCTTCAACGGAGGACGACATCTCCAATAAAGGATTTTCTCTCATTAATACTCACCTAGTCACATGAAGCATTATGATCTAACTTGACAGTGGCGCTATCCAGACCTCCAAATTTTTGTCTCAATTTTCTAGCCCCTAGAAAAGATTACAGTGCATTATCCCTTCCTAATTTTTCTTCGTAAACTCGCTACATCGAAATGAATCTACTTCTACCATTTTTCCAGCCCATTGGTCGAGGTCCGGGATGCTCATAAATCACCTCATGGCAAAAGGGTTAGGCGTGGCAAGGTTTGTTTGTAAACAATAAACACATGCCAAAAATTGAATCTACCCTGCTTTATGTGTGCTAAAGGTTCATTTGCTTCAGGCTGCTCCAACCAGCGTCACATCAGTTCTTTACCTAAAAGATGAAATTTCCATTGCTTCTGCTGGAGCAGTTGACAGGTATGTAACAACTCTTAATATTCATTAGTAAGTTCTTTAGGCTAAAGCTAGTCCATGCTGCTGATTTTGAACTTTTTGTGTCTTGATATTAACTGGTTAATGTCTTATTTCAGTGTTGTGAAGTTCTGGGATGTTAGAAACCTAAAAGTGCCAGTAATTCAGGCATGTCCTAATTCAGAGGTGGCAATTGAAAAGGTTAGTTTGAAAAGCACGGCATAATGTTGAATCACAACATTTATTCATTGAGGAAGGTAATTAAGGATTGGGGTTTATTTGGGCGATCCCAAAAGTTGCAATGATCATATTATAAGAGCTCCCCTTCCAAAGTCGATGAAGGTCAAGGCACCTCAGACTGAATGACATGTCTAACAATTCAGTAGGTTCAAAACACCAGTCTGTTTCTTTATCATGAAACACCAACTCTTTGTAATTTACTTTTCATCATTGCAGAAAAGAAGATTGCATGGCATATCTAGCCTATCACAAGATTTAAATGGAGTATTTATTGCAGCTTCATGCATGGATAACAGGTACTTTTTAGCGTTATTTCTTCGGCAAGATCTGAATGGAGTACTTATTTTAGTTTCTTAAAAAGGTAAACAAGCCCTTTATATGGATGAGGAAAAATTGACTGAAACCATTACTATATTGTTCCTCCAGAATATACCTCTACAATGTGCTTCAGCTTGAAAAGGGTCCTGTTAAATCTTTCTCTGGATGCTTCATTGAATCGTTTTTCATAAAGGTAAGCTGTTTTTTAGCTCAAGTACTGATTGTTCCAATGGCGAATTGCTGGTCCAGCCTCATTCATGTACTGACATCTATGATGCAATTGCAGTCGGCATTAAGTCCTGACGCGTCTCACATACTTGGTGGTTCTAGTGATGGAAATGCCTACATATGGCAGGTTTGGTATCTTTCAAAAAGTTTCATTTATCTGAATTTGCTTTTGCATAGGAATGAAATTAATTAGCTGTGTTAACCAGGTGAACAAACCTCAAGCGGATCCTATCACAATGAAAGGCCATAATGGAGAAGTTACAGCAGTAGATTGGTATATTTTCTTCAGCCAAGTGTATTTTAAGTTCCCCTCGCATAAATATGTGAGAAAATTTCCCAACCCTATATTTTTGTTTTTTGCAGGTGCCAATCTGAGGTTGGGAAAATAGCAACTTCTTCAGATGATTTCACGGTATGCAGGGAGATCAACAAAGCTCATATCATATTTCCAATTGTGTTATGCATCCAATTTCCAATACAGGGGAAAATTCTTTCACTCCTGAAAATGCATCAAGTGCGATCTTTAATATGACGCAGGTGTGCTTTTGGAACGTCAAGAACAGTTGTTACTCTAACACTAGATCTCCATCCTCGATCCGAAGGAGAGTAATGGCACCACCATCAATGGAATGCAGAAAGCTTTTCATGGATGAAGAACTAGTTGAGCATCAAAAAGGCTCTAACTCAACCAATTCTAATACCATGCCTCAGTTGGGGACTCCTAAATGCCAAAAGAAAAACTTCCCATCAGAACTATATTCGGAAGAGACCCTCGAGAAGACCCCCGAAGCGTTGGTAAACAGCCCGTCTTCTGTTCTGAGCCCTCCATCCTCTTTGAAAAGGAAGACAATTCGTGATTACTTTATAGCACCGTCGTAGAACTTAAGGTTCCTTGTATACTACTGTTAATAGCTACTCTTACAAGTCAATGCACTTTGGCAATGAGTTGTTTTCATGAGAAGACACGAACTGGCAACCTTCAAATAATTTACCGTAAGCACAGTTTCTGCCTTCGGCTTTTTTGGTGTTGGGCAACACTTCTATTGCATGGAAAACTAAACTGCTTCTTGATTTTCATTTTTTTCAGGCTTGCAAATGGGCTGTATATTCTTTTCAGGTCAGTGTGAGAACAAGACAGATCTGCTCCTTACAAATGAGAGCTTGATTTTTAGAGTTTCCATACATTTTCTTATCCTTGTGAAGTTACATATTACTATGGGTGCTCTATAGTACAGTTGGATAAGTGTTAATCCACAAATTTTGAAGTAATGTATATGTTCCTGTCCTTGTCTGTTCCCATCTAGAAACCTGTCGGATGAAAAGGAATGCGATTATGGAAATGTGAGAAGCGTAGAGTTGTGTTATTTGGGTTTAAATTTTTATATCTACCCTACTGATCAAGGGATCTACACAGGTAGGATCAAGGGCGGAGCTATATATGGTCAAGTCACTCATATTTTTCTCATCGATCAGATTATATTTTTACTTGATTTTGTGAATTTGATCTCATAGTTATGAAATTGCCCAAACCCTGAGGCAACTCCATTGAAATCATAACTTTACACTCCTTTTAATACTGGATTTTTTTTAACCATTGGTCAATCAGTGTGGATAATACACAGTGTTGAAAAAGTTAAATGTTCATTGCATATTTTGAAATTACGAATACACGTCACAATTGTTGTCCATAATTCTTGATGCACAAGTTCAGTATGCAATTTGTTATGTGGATCCATTTCTACAACAAAAGAGGGTGAAATAGCAGAATTTGAAGGCCATCAATTTGAGTAACTATTCATTGGTAGGCAGTGCTCTAATGCTATCCAAAACCAAACATTCTTGCGAGATTCATACACATTTGTTGTCATATTTTCTTTGTGCAAATGACATTGATTTTAAGACTTTGTTGTAAAGAAATATATCTATGGACAGTACAAGAAAAGAGCTACACAGTGTGGACTTATATTTCTATATGAGAAATTCTGCAATCCTCCGACAACTTTCACAGTGCAAAAACTAAATCTGAACATTTGGATAAAACAACACTGATGTACAAGTTCAGGAAAGTTGGTATCATCATTCAACATAGGTAGAAAATCAAAACTTTTTCTGAGCCTCCACATTACTGGCTTAGGGTGTTTGCACTCGTTGAGGTCCATGTAGAGATAGTCATCGGGCATCAGGGTCCATAGTTCCGACTTCAGTCGATGATTTTGAGTTGGAGTTGTTATTAGGTATCCAAAACGTGAGAACTGAAGATGCAGCAACAAACATTGCCCGACGAGGTGCCCACTTCAAGCAGGATGCAACGCCTATATGACTGTCCCAGCTTCCCACCTGTACAGTGACGATAGAATCAGCAGTTGCACTGTATGTATAAAATGTATTTAGATATTGTAGCAATTGTCAAGGAGCTCAGCCTAGATAAGGTCTGCTACCACAATAACGACTAGTATCCTTTCGTAGAATCGCAACGTTAACTCATCAAAAGTTTTCATCCATCCATAAGCATGCAAAATGCATTTATAGATGGAACTCATTTAGCTTCATCACGCGCTTTCCAGCCGCAAAAGACTTTGGAATATTTTTTAATTGAGCTTCAGAATAGAATAGAAGGGTACCTTAGTCCGTTTGCCGATGCTCCAGGCATGTAAGCTCCCATCTCCTGATCCTTAAACAGATGCAGACAATATTTCAATTTTAACTTTGGAAAGATGGTGAAAGAATAGAACAATAAAGAAGCAGAAAAGTCAAGATGAACCCTGTTTCCGGAAGTTGCAACTCAGGAATCAAAGATGTTGAGAGCTCTAAACAAACCCCACTTGCACAGGGCATCACGCCCATGGACCCTGAGTGGTCCTGTAGTTACTTGGCTCATGTGGGACGGGGATTTCTAGAAATCAGATGCAGCCTAATTTTCCAAAAAGTCTTCGAAACAGACAGGTCCTTGGAAGAAGAAAATGCAGGAACCTTAGCCAAAAGACGTCTAATACTACTAATGACCTGAAATTTATAATTTCGTGGGTCCCAGATCAACTTGTCATAACAGAAAATCTTAATTCTCCCAACTATGGCGTTGGCTTCAAGAATCAAATACGATTCACAAAGGCTATCCTTCAAGATTTGAGGTCATCTATGGCCAGCTGTATACGAGGGGCTTTGCCAAGAAAGCCAGTTCTACAGAATCCATCATCCGAATAAAGACTAAATTCAAGCAAGTACGCAACTGAGAAGAAATCCTAGGCAGTTTCTCTAACTCATAAACACGAAAAACTAAGGGTGTGAAACATCACTTCTGTACAAGCATCAGTTTCAGCCAAATGATAATCTAGGAGTGCCAACTGTATGTGCCGAAAAAAGTACAGATGAAAATTGGAAACAGATACCGGTCTCATGATTAGAAATAAGATACACGAAGATATGTAATCCACGTGGAGCATCCGAGCAACTTTGCATGAAAGCCTACTGAAAGGATTAATTTGTGGAGTCTTCCAAGTGAAGCAAAAACTAAACGTGATTCTGACCTACTATTTCAGACTCATGTAACTTGATTAACTACTTAGTCTTAGTTGTACAATACAGCAGAGACCTTCAAGTGAAAAATACAAGTTTTCAATCTGATCGTGATCATGAAAAAGAATTTATTTTAATCATCAAATGGACTTGTCTTTTATTCACATTAGATAAAGGTGTAGACGTAGATACCTGAAAGCACATACTGGCCATCTGGTGTAAAAGTTGCCTCTATCGTTGTATTTGGAGATGGATCCAAACTGAACCCACAGCGCTGCAACAAAGATAATGTAGCATCTTATATACAGCAAAAAGGCAGGCATCTCTGATAAACAGAACCAATTTGAAGACAGACACAAAATGTAAAACAGCAGGCAGTCAGAAGATACAACCCTCAAACGAAACTATCCAGTTACTAGAGCAAACCTTCTCTCCTCCATATGCATCAAGAACGTAAATATTATTGCTCGTTGTCGTTAAAAGCATTGACTTGCCATCATTGCTGAACTTAATATCACAGACCTCAGCCATGTCTCCACCAACTAAAAAGGTATCAAAAGGGCCCTGCATATTGGAGGGAAAATATCACATTTCCAAATTACAACACAAATGCCCTTTTTATCGTGAGTCATGAGATACAACACAATAAATCATGCCAAAAGCAAGGTAGTGGTTTACAAGTAAAAACCTTGTCATACGACCTCGAGTCAAACAATTTGATGGCACCCCCTTCCATTGCCACTGCAAATACGAGGCCTTGTTGGTCATACGCAACTGTTGGCCTACCCCGTAGACGTAGAATTCCCTGAAAACTACAACAGTGAGCATAAATCAAAATCGTGAATTAAAAGGAAAACCATAACATAAGGACAACGCCAAACTGCCAATCTAAAAGTCACAACTAACCCTAATGGTTACCGGTCAGTGTCAAGTTCTTCGTGAAATTGATAACGTAAGATATGCATGGATAATGAAAAGCAACAAGGGGTTGCCTCCTGTGCCCAAAAGGACGGAGTCAATTCTAAAGGGTTGAATTGACATTGTAATGTGAAAGTCAAGTAATTGAATGCACCATCTTATCGTCCTTAAGCGCACCAACTGTTTGTATCCTGACTTTTTAACTGTAATTTGAATTCACTATTAGGATGTGTGAACGAACCTGGCAGGCATTAACACGCAGATCCCATATTCTGACACTATGGTCAAGAGAACCAGACATAAAGCTGTCATTAACTGGAGACATGCACAGAGAAACCACCCTACAGGAAGAAAATAGTTGAGGAGAATCAGCATCACATCAGCTCAAAAGCAGGGGGGAAATTGGGAAAAAAGGGAGAAAGAGGAATAGTTGCATGAACAGTTTGTTGCTATATCGTCCGCCACTCTGTAATCAAATTCTTAAGAGAGCAGCCACAGAAGAGATAAATTCCCTCTATTCAGGGGGCTGAGGCACATTTGACCAAGTGGGGTCACCCCACCCCAATGACCTCAAATTTCTCCATTGTCATCATTCTTCTATTACAAATACGTATACACTCTAAATATAATTAGCAAATAAGACACACCGTGTATGTTTCTAGGTATTGACTCAATACCAACAAATCTTGGCTCCGCCCCTGCCTCTTTATAAAATTCTTAATCACTGTTGTATAGTAACAAGCAATAATGTCAATTATATTATAAAATTTAAATACTAGTCTTTTAGAGCAAGAAGCCAGATCATGCAAGAGAACGTCTATAAAATTCCATTTCAATGTACCGAATACTGGTGCTGGTATACTTCATTAGAAATCAAAGTTTGGAACTGGGGATGGCCTATTGAATACAGGCATGCGGGTAATGACGTGTGTATGCATGAACACTTGTTGCAACCAAGAATGGTTGCAAGTCTGGTTACAACACCAAGGTGTCTTAGAAAACAAATTCATAATAACTACTTAACTACTGATCCATTTTTGTAGAAGAAAAAAAGAAGGCAGAGGATCCAAACCTTTCTTTATGCCCTTTAAAGTAACGAAGGCACCGATTGTCATACATGGAGAGATATCGCAGTGATTCTGTTAAGAGAGAAGGAAAAAACAACGTGTCATCATTGTCTTTGATATGATGAATGGAAAATGGCCAAAATCATAAACTTTCCAATGAAGCTCACCTCCAGTTGTATCCAAATTGTATCTCGAAGAGCAAACAACAGAACTTGGGTGATGGGTAAAACATATACGATCAGCACCATGCTTCTTATGATATGTGGTCTTCAGCAATCTGAAAGTTAATAGCATAATGGTGAAAAGGGGTAATATTCCTACTTCCTTGTCTCGAATCAAGTTGTTACGTTCCCAAGGACATCAATTCTCGCACCTCGTTTCCCTTGCTCAAAGAATGAACATTTTAACTACCTCCATAATGCCAACGAATGGGACATCAAGGCAGGTTGACATCCTATTTTGAACATACACTGTATGTCGCCATATTCTAACAATAGCTTGCCCCTGACTTCAACCACAAGCATCACTTAGTTCAAATGCATTATTCTACCCTTCATATTACCTAGTTGAAACCACAAGCCCAGTGGACACATATTTTAATTGATTGAGAAGAACCTCTTTACTGGTCCCTCCTTAGTTGATAGCGAGATAGAGAAAAACTCTTGAGGTACAGTAAAGCTGGGTATCAAGCAGCTAAATATCCAACTACAACCCTTCAACACAGATAATCTCCAATTCAAGCATTGAAGCCCACTATAGTTGAGTGAAACATGAATCAAAGGAAATGCCCATCAAGTTGCACCTATGCACAATGGACTTATATGAATTAAGGAATATAACACAATACACTTCAACCAAAGAACAGACCACGATCACCATCCACCAAAACATTCTAGACATACAATCCATCATTATCAAATAAAAATCACTCACTTTGCATTTGCAATGTCGTATAGTCGCACCGAATCATCCTCGCTGGCTGTAATCAGCAAATCAGCAGTGCGATGGAAGTCCAGTGAATTTATCTTTCCAACCTGAAAAAAATAACAATTCAGAATAAAAACAACGCTTGGTTAAAAAAAAATTTAATATTGTTTTATTCTAGAGCATTGAATATATAGATTCATCCCTTCTTAGCCTTTGTCTACTAGATTGGGTTTCTGAATCTGCACTTTCTAAGATGGTTGCCAAATATGAGAAATACAGGGAATGGCGTATTTTTATGCAAAACTCTATGGTGCATACCTGAGCCAGCTTTGAGTCAACAAAAACAATGGATAAAATAGTCAAAGAGGACATGAGTGAGATAAATTAAGATCCTTTAATTTCTACTCATCCCCTGTTTCATGCAACTGTGCAATGATTGTGGGGGAAAGGTGTGGAAATTTTATGACCAGCAACAAGCTTGTTGAGTTTAGTACTCACTACTCAAATTCAACCATTTGCTGCATCTTCCACGGGTGCAAATAGCGCTTCGATTCTTACTTGATTTAGCATACCTCAACTCCAATCCCCACTGTTGTGGCAGTGGTGGAGGGAGCACGTGCCCAAGCAATACCACACCCCCAACCAACCCCCCCCCCCCCCACCCCCAAAAAAAAAAAAAAACACTCAATACACTTGAACTGATTTGCACCTTTACTTCACGGTTGAAACAGTACGTTTTCTTTTTTCGACATAACATGCTGGTAATTAAATAGAAGCATGTTTTAGACGCAAGTACAACAATGAGGTCTTGATTTGTTCATTGGTCCTTTTTGGAAGGAGACAATTTTCCTATAAACTTCAAAATATTAAATTTCTAAGCCAGATATGCACAAGAATCACTAAAGATGATATATCTTTTTGTCAAAATGTAGACAAACAAACAAGACAAACTAAACGGACACATTGGATTCATTCTTGCTTTTACTTGCCGCAAAAATCTTTTTTCAAATCTTTTCTTGGATGTTGAAATTTCCGTCTCTTGAACTTGTGTTTAATAGGTACCGACTAATGCGAATTTCTGGCTACGACCCTACTGATTGGTATATCGTTATGGACTAAAAATTCTACACTAATAAATGCCAGTAAAGCAACAGTTTTCCAGGAGTGAATTACTCCACATTGTTCTTTCTCTCAATTTTGAATGTTCAAAACAAGCATTAAATTGATGCTAATCAGTTGTCTGTTATATATAAACTCCAAATATACTTGCATACGCAGTATTGCAAGAACAGTGTAGAAACGAAAGCGAAACTCACGAAATCAGAAAAAACGGCACCGATTGACATGCTGCGAACAGTCTCGTCGTCGAGCTCTGCGAGCGACGACGTCATCATCATTGAACTCGGAAGGTGCAGTTAAGTGTATGTCGCGAGAGAGAGAGAGCAGATTAATTTCCCAAGTTACGAGCAATTGAATTGTGTTCGCTGTTCAGTGTATCGATTCAGTTCAGCTAGGGTTTGGGGTTGCAAGACGGAGTATGACTTTTTAAACCTTGCGGTGGCAAAGGCCTAATCAAACTTGTTTTTAAGTGCGGAGTTAATGAAATTCACTAGCGGCTCATTTTGTTAGACGTACGGTTAAAAAAAGGAAGGAAAGAAGGGCCGGGTATGAAACTTTCCGGACGCAGAAATCCGGCTCCACCCATGTTTCAATAATGCTACATACACAGTATTTTATCACAATCAATCACAAATATGACCTCAAAATACCCCAAAAGGAAAATGACGGCCAATAACGTGTTTTGATAATTAATATCCGTTAAAAATATTTTCAGTATTAACAAATGTTCTCAATATATCTTTGACGAATATTAATTATCAAAATATATTTTGAACCGTCATTTTCCTTACCCTAAATACCAGGGGTCAAGGTCGGTGAGTGATCCAACTAGGATAACTGAGACATACTCGAAGGTAATAATGATTGGACTAACAGGCTGAGACTTGCGCTGGCTATTGGGCTTGCGGGTAATAATCGGACTGACGAGCCTAAGATTGACCTGGGCTGGCTTTTGGGCCTGCGGATAAGGCTCTTGTAGTTGTGATCTGGGCTGACTCCCATATCAGGAGTTTGATTAAGTGTGTGTATTTAAAAGAGTCCTCGTACCCCTCCCTAGTCAGCGATTACCTAGTAGAGGTGGTAAATAAAATTACTCTTAAGCCCTTCTGTGTTAAAAAAAAGGTCGGTCAATTAGACAATGGGAGATAAGCTTATCGTGGATGAGGGAAACGGTCCGAATCACCAGGCAAGGCCCATAAAATGACCGTTTAGGGTCCAATAACACCAAAACAAAAAGCTAGCAATTGTGGCTAGTTGCGGTAAAAAGTCGCATATTTGTTAGTAAGAAATGTGAAAATCAATTACTATTGAATGTTTTGGGCAAAAAATGATAGTATCTATAATATTCGAACCATGAAAGTGTTCATAAAAATATATCAATGGTCCAGATTTACTGTGTGTAATGAATTTGGACAATTCATTTATTTTTATGAACTACCAAACCTCTTTTTGGGCTCTTCTTTTTAAGGCCCGCAAAATCCACTTCGGGTCGAACTCTCAACGTGACAGCCCAACAAGTTTCCTCACTCCCCACTCTTCTTCCGCCGTCGCTGAAAACTCCACCCACCGCCCGCCGGAGTTCTCTCTCTCCTCGACATATGGACTCCTACTCCTCTCTCCTCGACCGAACCCGAGCCCCTCACCTCTCCCTCCAGAAATTCGCCGTAATCTCAATCTTCGAAAAACTCCGATCATCCCCTCCGCCTCTGAACCCCGACTCCGACCCCGGCCGAGACGCCGTCACCCAGTGCCTCCGCTCCGCATCTCCCGCCGTCGTCGACCAGTCGGTCCGGGAGCTCTGCCGCCTCGTGAAGGACTCCAAGTTCGACCTCTCCCGCGCGCTGTTGGAGCTCCAGTCCGCCCTCGAAGGCTGCGAGTCGCGCTTCGTCGACGTATTCGTTAAGGGGCTAGGGTTTCTCGTCAGATATGGGTTTCGACGGGACAGTTCTTCGTTTCGGTTTCCTTCAGCGGAGACGCATCCGTTCGTTCAGGTGAGACTTGAGAGTAATCAAGGCGGGGAAAATTATTCAAGGCCCGTGTTGGTGCCCCAAATCTTCTTCTACTACAGTGGTCACCACTACACTTTGTGGTGGGAACCACACAAATGTGTGGTAAAGAAGAGTTTGTGGCACCGCCATGTGGTTCCCGGGGCATGAAATCATTACTCCAAAGGCGGAGCCATAGTGGGGCTGGGATAATTTTACCTGAGTCTCATTTTCGTACCAATAGTCCTCCTAGTTTTTGACGAAAATGAGACTCAGGTAAAATGTAGACCTTAATTAAAAAGTAAGAACAATCTTCATTTTTATAATGCTGCATGTTGTCGAATGATACGATAGTAGGAATACTCGAGATTAATTTTTCACTTTATCAAAACCGTTCCATAAAAAGCTCGAATGAAATGGACTTAATCTTAGAAATCATCGTACCAAAAGTTGTCTTTCATAGTTAATCTTAGAAATCATCATACCAAAAGTTGTCTTTCATAGATCAGCCCTCTTCGACTTTGATTCATGGCTCCACCACTATGAGTAATTTTTCAGCAGAATTAGACTGAAGTGCTATATTGACATTATTTTGGCTCGCATTTTGGTGCGCTGGTGACTCAGAGCAACTCCATTGGTGAAAGTTATTTTCTGGCTTGTTAGTAGAGTCAAACTACCAAAAAAAAAAATGGCAATGCTACTTCTACGATTGGGATCAACAGTATTGATGGTGACTTAGCAGTTTGGTGTGACAACTGGCTTTACTAGTGTCTGGCAAAGCTTTAGGCTAAATGGAGCTACTATTTTGATGTTCACAATTTGGATTTGGCATACCAATGTGGATGCTATTAGGTGGTTCTAACTCGAGTACATAGCAGCTGTGATTAGTTTATGGTCACAGCATTTGAGCGTCATATTAGATTTGTACGAACAGAATCTTGGGCCATTAGGATACAATATGTAGGATTAGTGTTGCTGAAACAACTGGATGTTAAAGTGTATGTGTGGTAAGACTAGAAGAGATAGGATTAGAAATAAGAACAATCATCAATAGGTAGGAGTAGCAGCACCAAGTAAAGATAGAGAAAATAGACCAAGATGTTTTGTCATGTACAATGGAGATTCTTAGGTACCATCGGAAAGATTGATTGTGAAAAAAGATTGAGAAGATTACTTCGTAAAGTTGTAATGAAAAATTTAGGAGGATGCGATTATGCAAGGGTTATGAATATAGTAAATTAAATGTATTGTATTTTTCCTTCACAGATGGCAAAAAAGTATTCATGTGGCAATCCAAAATGATTGGTACTCGACACTTAATTTGGTTTGGTTTGCTTTTACATTTGGCTATCATTCAGTGTGGTGCCTTATGGGTTGCTCGTCAATGTCATGGTTCCATGGAGCAAATTCTATTGGTTACAGTTCCGTATCCCATACACTACTTAAATATCCTCTCCATTTTGGGGTCTCGATTGTTGTCATTTTGATTGGTAACATCACTTACATTGTCCAAGGTTATATAATCTTCACAACAGGATTCATGGTTTATGGATTGCAGGTTCTTTCTTGCAGAAGGGAGGTTCAATCTGAACTTGTGCAACAAGTGCTTCTATTCATTGCGCAGAACAAACGATTTGGAATGGTGGAAGTTTGTGATTTCTTGAGACCCTTCATGTACTTTTTGATTATAAGAAAACCCTATTCGGCTTCTCTTTCTATGTTTCCGAAGGATTTAATAACATCAATGGTTTCCATGTGTTGCTCATTCCCTCTGGAGGCATTGCCTCTAATTAAGCTCCTGGTGGGATGTCTCAAAAGTTTTACTGCCGTGGAAGCTGATGTAAGTAGAAATGTAATTTTAATTGGATATGCAAAGTACAGACAGTTTTCCCGCCCTTCTGAATGAATGGTTTAAGCTTGACATAGATAGATTTCATGCCCCTGTTTAACTTGTTAATTCCGGTGTGTAATATTTTGCAGGAGTTTAGGAATATCCATTATTTTGTAGATTATATTGCAGATGCATATGTCGTGGTTTTGAGAAATTTGGTCAAGACGGGATTGGTATGTCATAAGTTATTTGCTCCATGTTCTAGTCTAATTTCTACCTTAAACTTTGTTCATCTGTCATGCTGTGCTGTGACTGTTGTTGGGTTCAGATCTTAATGGTCCTTCATATTAGCAGCAGGTTCAAGAGGCTCAACTATGCGTGGTCGAACTGCTTGAGACTGTTTTTTCGCTGTTTCCTGATATGCACAAGCACTCTGGTGGAGTTGAGCCTGTTGTGGAAGTATGGAAACGTTTAGTATGTGGCCAGAAAGAGCTTGGCTTGAGTTATATACCTGAACTGTCGAGAGTAACATTGTCCTTGTTTATTACGCTCATTCAATCCGAGTTTGAACATCAACAACTTTCTATATTGAAACTTCTCATCTTCCTCTTCAAGTGGAAAAGTGAAAATGGTAAGGCCATACATTATTGCCTTCCTGATTCTTTTAACACTTCACTTACATGGGATAGGCTGCATTGCTAAGTTTGGCGCTTCCCTTGTGGGTGCTTGTAGTATCTGTTTTATTGGCCCAGATTTCTTTCCATAGTATATGTGATAGAGTAGTTGCATTCGAAGTTACTTTTCTCGATGACTGGGATTACCTTGAGGAAATAAATACAGAGGACTAGCACTATTAACTTCCTTTCCATAGAAGATATCGCCAAAAGAAAACGAGCAGAGAACTTCCCTTCTCTGAGAAAGTTTCTCCTCCAACTGACCATTTAGTTGCAGGAACCTCCTATGTGGGTGGCGGGTGGCGAATCCACCTCATAACCTCGCTCCCGCACTCTGTCAGACTCTCCTAGGAACCTCGCTCCCATTAAGAAAGGAACCCGCTCCCAACTAGGATAGAACCTCTTAGGCATATAAATCCTGAAAGAAACAAAAATAAAAGATACCAAGCAAGAGAAAATACAAAGTAATGATAAGATATTAGAAAAATATTAACT
This sequence comes from Rhododendron vialii, assembly GCF_030253575.1. NCBI lineage: Eukaryota > Viridiplantae > Streptophyta > Magnoliopsida > Ericales > Ericaceae > Rhododendron > Rhododendron vialii. Next base: position 1,865,816 of record NC_080566.1, read on the forward strand.
TAAATTTGCTCAAGTACTTAATATAAACATAATAGTACTTAGTCACTGAGACAATCTTTGCAATTGACACGATTGACGAATGACACTATTAACTTGCATTACATATGTATATCTTCATGTATTATTCCTACATGTTCCCTGTGGCGCTCCCGGATGAGGAGCTCCTATGGTCCTTTGCTCCCCCGCCTCCGCCCCCGCTCCCGTTTCATGCAACTATGGACCATCCCCTTCCCTGGGTATGCAGCTTCAACGTGAAACTATGCATCCTATTAATAGACTTAGTCAATTAGAGCCCACCAAAAGAAAAAAGAAGAAGAAGAAGTCTGCCTGTTCAGGTAGGGAGAAGGTGGGGAGAAACTTACTCTTTCATCAGTTTGGTCTCTTTGATTACTAATTAGAAGTGTTTTGCCTTCAGCAGCTCTTGTAGCTTGGACTTGATTGGAGTACTTTCTTCTGTTAGGTGGTGTTTTATTTCATTCTTTGTAGTTGATTATGGCCGTGTCATTGGTGTGGTACTTATCACTCCAAGCTAGTATTCTATCATCTTTAAATGCTTTTGTGCTTAGAAGGCTTATTCTATTGTTCTTGTTGTGAGACAAATTAAGAGGTGTGAAAGGGCTCATGTATTCTTTTGCATCATGCCTGTGTACAGTCAGCCCTTAGTAAACTTAATGCAAGTTTATGAGCGTGAATGAAAGTGGTAGGGGAGCGTGAGTGTGAAAGTGTCTTTTAGGAGCATCCCAAACTATTAAATTTTGCGAGAGCAAAAATTGGGAGTGCAAGAAGTCATAGTGGAAGGGGTAGGGTTGCACCAGAGGATTGTGTGGCCTAGTGTTAGACACATATTGCATGTTATGGTCTAACTCATGTAAGGGTGCACGAGCGTGAAAGTGTGTCAAAAATATCTCAAACTACTAAAATTTGCAAGAGAGAGAATTGAGAGCGGGAGCGGAGGGTCCTACAGACTCCTACTATTGGATGATGTGACCTAGGTTACAGTACTGTTTTGGGAAAATTCTGAGGAACCTACTATTGACAGTCCATTGGGCTGTCAGTAAGCCAAGAAAAGACATAAAAAACAGACTTCTATGCACCTTTCACACTTTTCAATACACTTTCACACACTTTTATACAATTTTCACGCATTTCTCAATACACGTTTTAAATCTTAATGACAGCCGACGGCGTTGTTTTTAGCATTTTCCAACTAAATATTCATCATAATTTTTGTTGTTTAGTGAGTTCTTTGGCCTCTCACTCTCTTGACTAGTCCCTCGGTAAATAAGTCCTACCGATCAAATTACTTTTTTTTTTTGGGTGGGTGGGTGGAGATTTGGTGATAGGTCCACTATAGAGATTTCATAAGCCCACAAGTCCACCTATTAGTTTTGTAAGCCCACAAGTCCACTAACCTAAACCTAGGGTACCCTATGAAAGTGCCTAAAACCCTAAACTCTATGAAAGTGCCGAAACCACTAAAATCCTATGATAGGAAAGTGCACCCGAAAACCCTATGAAAGTGCCTAAACCCTAGGGTACCCTACCCTATAATAGGAAAGTGCACCCTAAAACCTATGAAAATGCCTAAACCCTAGGGTACCCTACCCTACCCTACCTAGGGAGTGAACTGGGCCTATTATGAACTTTTTTAATTGGACTTGACACCTTACAAAACTAATAGGTGGACTTGTGAGCTTATGAAATTCACATTATGGACCTAAGACCAATTTTTTGTTTTTTGTTTTTGGGATAAGTCCTACCCATCAAATAACAATATGCATTTATGGGGTTAAATCACTCGGGATGGCCTTGAGGGGACAATTCAATCTGAAGAATCTGCTACTTGACTTGGCTTTACGGCCATCTCATATGCCCCATGGGGTTCCTTGCTGTTACTGTTACTATATCGTACTGCTATGCCATTGTTTTAAACTATGCTGTAGTAATCCTGAAAGGATGAATCACGACTACCATCTTCGAGTTCGTTTGTGCTGAATGTGATTGGGATGTTGGTTTTTGTCACTCGATGTATTATTGTCTATAGGTTATTTAGGCTGCTATATTTAGTTTCTCCTTCTAATTTTAACCCCTTAACAAAATGCATTTCGTACTTGCTTTGGCAGATTTTGCAGACACACTTGGGTTAAGAGAAGAGCTTCTATTTGTTTTTCCTATCATCAACCTTGTCTCATCGCCTTCTAAATCTGTTAAGCAAGCAGCAATTGATTTGCTTTCCACGATGAAAAAGCTTTTAGTGAGTTTGCCTGTTGCAACAAAGAAAGAACTGATTGTGCAAGGGAAATTTCCACCTGTTAGCAGAGCTGGAGATATTGTTTTTAGGCTTTTGCAACATTTATGGTTTCAGGTTCAGTATCCATTTACCGGACGTATTATTTCAAGTCTCTTTACCCACCAAATATCATTGTTGTTGTAATTGTGAGTGGTTATTATGGGCGAAATGTGCTTACATGTGATAAGGTCCATGCATAAATGAGTTGTTTGGTCGTTGCTAAGAATTTGGTGTCATGAATGGGGTAATAGTAGCTGTGGACAATTTTGATCAGTTGCTCCATTACTATGTCTGCTCCCTGATTGTGCAACTTGATGAGTCTCTTTCTTTCTATTCAGCAAAAGCTTGTGTAGGGTTCTGCCGTTCTGCTAATGAAAATACAACTCTTGCTTGCAAGAAACATGAACATATTGGTTTAGAATGTTTGGAAGTAGAAATGGATGCAATGATTGGTTTGATATTTGTAGACTTGTAGTTGTTTGAAGGAGCCTTGGAAGAAGATACCAGCCTTCCTTAGTGATGTGTATGTAGCAGATGGTTGGAGGATGATCTGGAAGTACTTTATAGCCTTCAGAACCCTGTTGCGAGTCTTGTGACCATTTGGTGATTGTGAACAAGATAGTTAAAAAGAGGCTCTATGTGGTGTAGGTATAGAGAATTAATGTGTAACAATATTCCATCCGACGAGCTAACATTTCTGTAGAATGGCTAGTTAAGCAGTTTATTGCTAGGTTTTGGTTTGATCATGTGCATAAAATAATGGTGACTCCATTGATTTTTATACATATCTATTTTTGGTTGAAAAAAGAAGCCTTGATGGTGCTGCAAGTTGAAAAGGATGTGGTCTAGTACTGAAGAAAGGCAAGATAAATGCAGAGCAATAGCGACATGGGAATTTGTTAAATTTTTATGCTTATTACTTTACTAGAGTAGTTCTGTGCCCTTTCTGAAGTATTTTGGAGTTGGCACATGCCTTTTGTCTTGCACTGTGGACAAGCATGATACTTCAGAAGTTTTGATGAGGTTATTTCTTTTTATTTCTTTATCATTGGTGATTTGGTCATTGGAACATTGATTCAGCTTTATTTCTTATTTGCTAAGAAAGAACATGCTGTCTGGCTTCTTAATCTGCATGCCCTGTTCATGCTTAATTGGATACTTTTTCTTGATATGTGTCTGTCCTCAAACCACATTTCCTTCTTTTTTTTTTGGAAAGTTGAGTATTAGATGGCTTACCAATTTCTCAGTCCTTAAATATACTGCTTGAGGAAAAAAACGTTGATGCAATAAGGTCACGGTCCTATTTAATAAAAGGATTTTATATAGAGGTCAAGTATAACGAACTTGCTAAGTTACAGTATATGTAGGGCATAATATTTTTCTTTGATTCTTCACTTTCATATTTTCCAGGATCAACCTTCACTTTCAAGTTCTTTCTTTTTGAATTTTGGTCCTAATGATGGAACCAGTATCAACAATTTGCACAATGTGCCAAAGACATGGACTTCTCAGCTGAGAGAATATGCTCTGTGGATTGTAGAAAGACGAAAGTCCTCACTTCCCATCTCTCAGTCTCAAGAGATCTTTCTTGCAGGTAAATGCTATCAGTTCTTCAACAGAAATTTTCGTTTGCAACAGACAGATCGTTTTTTTTTTCTTTTTTCCGTGATTTTTGTTTTTGGAGTACTTAAGTTAATTTGCCACATACTCACTCTATCTTGTTATTTGGCACGTAGAAATGCCTTTGTTACTAAGTGCAATTGCTAGCGTTTTGGTCATGCACGATAAACTGGGGAGTTCAGCTGTAGATCTCTTGGCCGTTGTCAGCATTATGGATCCTAAGCTCGGAGTTCCATTGTTGCTAACGGTTTTGTACTACAATAACATATTGTCTGGTAAAGACAAAGATAGTAGCTTCCATAAAATGTTGGTAAGTTTGTAACACATTCCTCGTGTACTAATGAATTCGTGCTAACTTTTGAAGAAGTTTTCACTTATTAATGATATTTGAAGTCTTTTTCTGCAAACTGTGCTGCAGCTAAAACTTTTGGGGATGCTTCCTTCACTTGCTTCCCATCCTCTGATGATACCGCTCATACTTCAGACTATTTTGCCCATGCTTCAAAAGGATGCAAAACCGTAGGTTACTCATGTCAATCAACTGTGTGTAATTTTTCTTATCGCTTATTGTGCTTCTGATGCTGCTGTGTTGACATTGTCGTTTCATTTTGCTGTAAATATGTTGTCAATTTGTGTTCTGTTAGTCATTTATAGGATTCCAATGTATGACACTATGACTAGTAGTTATTATGCTTGGAGTGATTTCCAAACAAGGTTTCGAGCCTGTGGGAACATAGTATACGGTATACCTCTGTTTGAAAATAATTGTAGCAATCCAAACGTTGTTTCTTGTATATTTCTTTGGTGTTTTCAGTAAGAAGATTAAAAAGCAAATAAGAAATCAGAAAAACTTGGAACTTGAATAAACTAGAACCTAGAAAGAATGGAGTTTTGGCAGGAGATGAGAGCAACTACAGCTCATGTTTTACAGTGATAGACTAGCAAGCTTGTGGGAAGAAGTACTTGTGTTGCTGACTGTAAAGACGTCTAGCCATTTAGTGATTGGAGGAATCATAATGGCTGTTAAACCCTTATAATTACAAAATAGGAAATAATAACAAGATTATTTACTAGACCTAAGGAGAACGCTAAGGTAATTATTGTTGCCAAGGTTGTGAGGCAAAATGTGGCTAGATTCTTCTATAGGCACGATTTCAGTTTATGGGTGCTGTGAGAACTTGAGATGCACACCAAGGTTCATGCACGAGTAGTCATTGTTATACTGGAGCGGCGTGAGACACTGCCCCACCTGAACAGCCGTGTAATATATGATCTTATTGTTGCAAGAGGTGTGACCTGAACCTGTACAAGTAGTGCCATTGTGCAAACTTCAGTGGGGCCCTTAAGAGTACTGGTTTGCAACTATTGTGACAGGCACTTGTCTTTTTTTATTGTTATGACTGAGTAACACTTGCTTTTGTATGGGAAGGCTGATCTCTTTCTTTCTGCATTATTTTTGAACTAAATCAGCTTCACATCATTAAATTCTTTCCGGACTAAATGCAAACCCTCTGTTTTATTTGTGAGGTTATCTATTCGTTTCATAATGCTTTCGATGTAGGAAACTGCATAATAATTCAAGCCAGTCAAGAGCTGGCTATCTAATTGACTTTTGCATTTTGCAAATGACTGGTTGGCATGGAAAACAGTGGACGTTAATGTTATGAATTGTCTGCCTCTCTACCCTTTTGGAATTGCATGTTCACATTGTTTTTATGATTTCAGTACAATGAATTTATTTCTTTGGAAAACACGTTATAGCTCACATAATATCTTGTGAAGCTTATATATATTAGTTGGACTTTTTGTCTTACGTTTCCAAGCATTCCTTCTTTTTGTAAAGATTGCATAACAGTCTTCATTGTTGTTCATTTTACCATTAGAGTGTTGTATGCTACTGGTACACGCTTGCTCTGTCAGGCCTGGGAGATCAATGACCGTGTCTTTGGGAGTTTGCAGGTATTCTTTTTTGCTCACCTCTTATTGAAGGATTTACTGGAGTTGTCTCACATTATCCATTAATAAAGCTGGAAGATACCATGGGGGAAAAATATAAAAGATCCAAAAGTTTTGCAAATTTGGATTCTAGTACACGTGAAGTGGGTGTATATGATACTGAGTTCTACATATGCTTTGAGTCTTATATTGGCTCTCTGTCTCTCTTAGCTACTTTAATAGCGGTATCATGGTGTTCATAATTCCATACCATAAGATTGAACTATTTGTTTGACTTGCTTTGGGTATATGTTGTATATGCTTTGCTTACTATGGTATTTTGGCCTCATCCTTTATTCTGAGCATTGCTGAAAAATTTAGGGTTTTCTATGGATAAATGCAGAACTAAAAGTCTAAAATCATGATTTGAAGATTTGTGAAAATTTATTCTTTCATTTTCCTACACCACCTGTATTTAAAATATTGGTGAAATTATTCTGATTAATTGTTCACTTCATCACCTGCATTTTGATGTGGTTGGAATGTCATTCCCCCCACCCCCTCAACTTTTCACTCAACACTCCATCACCTTATTCTGAAAATGGGTGACTAATGGGTTATTTTTCATGTTTCCATACCATCGCTCCTATTGGAGATTTGTTTTATTTAAGTCGTCATATTCACTCTCCATCACCCTTATTTTGAGGATGGGTTATGGTTTGTTGTTTTAGCATTTTTCTACACCGTCACCCGTATTTTAAGTGAGTGTAAACCAAACCAACCAAACCGAGCCTTAATTCCTGTTGGAATTTGTCCCACATCGGTTGATTATCACCTCGAAAACAATTATATGAGTCTTGGCGGCCTCTACCGTCCTGTTGGGGTGGTTAATTATTTTAAGATCTTGTTTTTTATGCTTGCGCCTTTTAGCGGGGTAAAGTCTTTACTGATCTTGGTGGAATGAACAAAGTCGATGTTGAACTGTTTGGTATAATGCATGAAAACTGTATCTAGTTGCTATATGAAAGGTGACCCTAATTGCACATTTAAGATCCAACTAGCATATTTGGAATATTGGAGAACCTGAAATACACACAACTTTGCCTATTATGGTGTATAAGTTACAAAAACTAGATCCATATTACGGTTGCTTTTGGAGATGCAAATTATTGGATTTTGTAGTAGTGCGATATACTTGTATCCTATGAAATAAAACCCTGACTAGAAGAAATAAAATTGGACTATGAGGTACCAGCTGCTGATGTTGCTTTTGTCGACCATGCCCTTATTCTTTGGATTCTCTTCTTGATTTGTCTTGCAATTGTTGTTGCCATGTTGTTGATTTCAGGGAGTATTGCTTCCAAAAAGTTTCAACCAATTCATGTCTGAGAGAAATATCTGTATAAGTATGGCGGCTTCCATTCTGGATGTTTGCAGAAAAAATCCTGATAGGGGCGTGGACCTCATCTTGTCTGTTTCAGTAGGTATCTGTAGTAACATTTATGTATTCTTTCATTTATTTTTATCTTTTGATTTTGTTGTGTGTTGATATGATTTTTTCCCTGGGGGAGGGGGTGAGCATATTGCTTCGAGCTTTCTAATTTCTCCATTGAATCAACAGGCTTGCATCGAGAGCGAAGATCCTATAGTTCAAGCTCTTGGTTTTCAAAGCCTTTCCTATCTTTGTGAGGCTGATGTGATTGGTATGCTATTATGCTTTGCCTGCAGCAGTCTCTGCTTGTATTTGTTTCATAAAATGCAGTCTGACCTTGAAATTATTGTTGCATCAAGTCTTTGTGCTACGTAATAGCGTCCACATTACTATTGAAAAACAAGAAGAATTTAGACAAACCTGTCTTTCTTGACTCTCCTATAGTTAATTGTTTCCATTTTAGCATATTTGCCAACTTTAACTGAAATTGTTTATTTGAAGTTTAAAGATTTCTTCGAAATAAATTGTAAGAAGAAGTTCTGTGTGAATATTCATTATGTTTACTTTTCTACGTGGGCATCACTATGTCTTGCAGCTGTCTTGAGTTTTTTTTTGACGGAAGCCACTTTGAGTTGAAGTTTGGGCCCTTCTATTGCTATCATGGTTGTTCAATTGCTGTCATTTTATCTTCCATCCCCACTCTTCTTCTCGCTAAGTTCTATGCACTTGCTACTGTTGCTGCTTCGCGCATGTCTGAAGGCGTAACTGCACAGTTTTGACTGGTTTTGACTCACGGAAGCTCAAGTTAGACCTACTTTCATGGAAGCCAGAGTGAGCTATCCTACAGAGTAATTTGTAGATATCTCTATATCTGGAAGATCCTATCCATCAGTGCTGAGGGCTAATAATTCTCATGCTGGACCTCATGATTGGAGGGGTAGCAACTTTTGCTGAGATTGACAAGCTGCAATAGAACTTTTTTTTTTGAAGCATTTTTCATTGCAAACAGTAGTTACATGTCAGAGGTCCCATGACTCCCATTTATACTGTTTCTTTGATCCAACAGGAGGAAAATATTTTGGATGTTCTTGAGAGGCGATCTCCCTATTTGCGTGTTATATGTTCCACCTCTGAGGAGATTGCCCATTTGAATGTTTATGCTTTCCTTTTCCTTCTCCTGGGATCAGTTTAGAGTCTCGCATAGTCTTCTTGCATTAGCAATTGCTAGTTTCCCCATCTGACAAGTGCAGTTGAAGTTTGTTACTCCCTCCGTCCCAAAAAGGAGGACAATTTTTGAAACTCGTGTCATTTTTCATCGCTTATATCTTTCAATCTATAATATTTTTCGTGAGTTTGAAAACTTTGTATTATAGAACTAATCAGGAACTATCAAACAAGATCCATATTGCATATTTTTTGAGATTCATATTGAAAGTAAAAAGGAATTGAAATTGGCACAGATATCAAAAATTGACATCCAATTTGGGACGGAGGGAGTATAACCTATTGGAACTATGGTCTAGGAAACACAAATAAGTGTTTAAGTAGGTATCTGCAAGCTATTTCTTTTGCAATAGAAACTTTATGGTGATCTTTGGATTGTTGTTTTTTGTTTCATTTAACGCACCCTTTCAAGCATTTTTTAGTCTCTTGTCATTTATGAATAAGAAATTTAATGCACACTTTCAAGCATTCTCCATTTTACTTAATTTTTGTTTGCACATCGATATATTGTTATATGCCAGATTTCTACACTGCTTGGGATGTTGTTTCGAAGCATGTGCTGGACTCCTTGGGAAACCCTCATGTTTCTCAACGGTTAGTTACTAGTATATCCATGACTCTCTTTTTCTAATTTCCTTTATGGAAGAGTTTCCTTTCTTAAATTCTGAGCTTTAAACTGCCTGCTATTCAGAAGCAAATGAGAAAACTGATGCTTGTAAGAACTGCTCTCCAATTGGAACCAGGGTGTTTCATCTTTTTCCCTCCATAATGTGCTTGTATTTGGCAGTACTATTTTGATTTATGAGCCCGCCAAATAAATTTACTGCCATTGGTGCATGGGTCATCATATTTAATTGCAGTACTAATGGTTATTTGGTGTGGGTGGACAACGTTTTAGTTAAATTATGGGACAGGCAAGCATAAAAAGTTAAATAAACTTGCTCAAACAACTTGTGATACTTGGATCCTCTTTTTTTAGTAACTATGAGCATAGCATAGTCATCAAATCGAGAACCATCTAGTGGATTCAAAGTCTAATTATGCATATTATGGGTCGAATTGAAATTGATATTCGTAAAATTACACAACTTAAAATTTTGCTGAATATTTTTGAGGATGTTGAGAATGGGATCGTAATTTAGTAAATCTAGCTGGAATCGTAAATTTTTGTGCTGATTGTACTCTAGTATAGATTCACCCAAATTTCAACATAACTTTGCTGAATAACTTTTTGAGGATGTGTGTGAATTGGATGGTATATGTAACTGGAATTGTAGAACTTAGTACTGACTACTGATTCTACCCGAGTATAGATTCACCCAGGGGTTGGGATCAATTTGTACTTGAATTGTGAATCGAATTGTAAATCATTAGATACTAGCTAGGGCTACGAATGGCCATTGGTTTCAATAATCGGTTTTTGATAGAATCCTTGTGCTTGTTTCTCACTGTGTATGAAAACCTGATTCCCAAAAACATTTGTGAAGCCAATAACAATACATGATAATTTGATGCAAGCCTGCAAGGTTTTTCGTGCCAATCTGCTTTTCTTTGCAGTTGTGATGGGGATACAATTCATAGTTATTCCATCATATGGAGTAACATTTGTACTTACTGTCCATAATATTCATTTTATGGCAGTGCATGCCTTCTCTTAAGATGGGGTGCAATGGATGCTGAAGCGTACCCTGAAGCTGCAGGAAATGTTGTACAAATATTGTGGAATGTTGGAACCTCCAAACATTCAGATCGTGGGTCTCTATGGGCAAAGGCGCGGGTCTCTGCTTTTGAAGCATTAACTCAGTATGAGGTTAATTTTGTCAAAGCTCAGCCTATGCCTCTTGGCTCATTGTCCTTTGCTTGTTTGCTTACTTCTTTGTACTGTGTTTTGTTTGAGCAGGTTCCAATGTGTTTTTTTTAACTTTAATCACGTTGTGTATCAGGTACCACACATTCAGAAAAGCCTCCCAGATTTTAAGAAATGGAGTATGGAGCTGCTGATCTCTGAGACTGATCCTGATGTACTAAGGGCCATGGAAGTATTCGAAGTGAAGATTATAAACTATGAGCACATGTAAAGAATAATTTCCCAGATCATCTTTTGCCTGCTTTGCAGGAAATGGTTTAACCTGCTAACCTTTAAGCATTTTTGTTCAGCACAAGGCGAAGATCTGTGAAGGAGAAAAGAGTTGCTGGAAACAAGATTGAGAAGTTGCTTGATGTTTTTCCTCAGGTTATTTTTGCATCAGGTATTGAGATATATGTCTTTCTGAGGTAATTTTGATGAATTTTGTAGGTTTCCAGTTTGATGGAAACAGAATTTTCTTGTTTTTCATCTTGTAACCTCCCATGATCATCGGTCCATTATTTTTAGTCTCTTGGTTCCCTGCATTTGGTGGGATCAGCACCAATAACTCAAGTAAGAAAAAATCAGATAAGTGAGATCTAATATTTCCTTCCTCCATGATGGTAGTCCCTTTTGGGAGTCTAACTTTTCAAGCGTACATGTATTTGATGCACCCACAAAGATATCAAATGCATTGATTTCTTACACTGCCCAATGCCCCTTTATCCCCACTTTTAGAATGTATTCTTAACTCTTTGTACAGTATAGTTTTGGAACAGCTAAAAAGTACTCCATGTGTTTTGACATTTCCAACAAGTGGGCATGCATTTTTTTTGGACATCTAAAATGGTAGGTGACTGGACAAACATAGGTGATAGAGGGAGTACGTTAAAAATAGAAGACTTTCAGAAAAGATGCCAACTTCAGAAGGGTTGCTTTACAGGAATAGTTTCAGGTGAACCTAAAGAGTGGGGGGTTGATTGAGGTTTTACTTGATTTTGAAGTACAAACTTGATTTTCGGCTCATCATGATACATAGTTATGTTGGTGAGATACACGTGCATGTAGCCTGGCCAACCATTTATCTACAATTTCTTTGCAGGAAATATCTCTGGAGCTAGAAAGTTACCTGGTGCAGCTCTATTTTGCTTGCCCTTGACTTCTAAAGATGGGAACAGGAGGAATCAAAAGTAAGATCACTATGCCTACCCTTGAAACCGAGTATTTTGATGAGACTTAGCCATACTTTAACTGCTGCATTAATTAGATTGCAGGCATTGCAAGATGTACATGCCGAATATGAGAATGCAGTTGTGGAGATAGCTGCATCTCTGCAGCTCTCAAGAAACATTTTGATTGCACTTCTTTCGCTACAATCTTGGAAACCCTTCATGCAACGCTGGATGAGGGATAGTGTCATTTTGTTTGATGCAAAGGCAACTTCCACCGCGTTGGATAAAGCATCTAAAGCTGCTAACGGTATTTTCAAGGTTCGTGCCATCTATTTTGACAAGACTCTGCTTTTGTCGCATGAGTTTAGCTGCACTTTAGTGAGGTGTAGCTCAAAGTTCATAAATAATTTGTGAACCTGCTTATCTTTCAGATTATGAGACGGATTGCAGAGGAATCAATTCCAAGATCTGCAGAAAACATTGCACTAGCTTTGGGTGCTTTTTGTGAGGTATAATATCAATATGCCTTTTTTTTTTTTGGGTAAGTTGTAATCTTATTAGCTCAATAAACCAAAACAAGAAGGACCTAGTCCTTACACAGCTTTACAAACCTGATTACATCTGGGTAAACAACTAAAGAAACAAAAAATGGCTACCGCCCCAAAACATTAAGGGGAAAAAATATTCCTATGAACTCTCCAAGAAGCAGCGATGGATACATTTTGAATAGAGGCACGAATATCCTCAATGATAAACAAGGAAAAGCAATCCATACCTTGAAGCTGAAAAACCCTCTTGTTCCTCTCCTTCCACAGCCAATAAAATGCAGTCAAAGACATGCGCATTGGCATCCCCTGTTGCTAATCATTAGATAACAACTATATCATTTTGTCCAAATTGAGGTTGAAGTTGTGTATTGTTCCCAAAGTTTGGTATACTTCTCTGAAGCGTTAGTTCAATGCCCATTTCATTCTTGCTACTACTGTTGTAGATGGTTTGCAATCCACCAGTTATGTTTGAAAGTGTCTCCGTATAAACAGTTGGATCTATGTGAAAAACTTGCAAATTCTGATTTTTAGGATGGATCTGCACTTTTCCAGTAAAGCAGATAAAATGAAATGGGAGAGAAGGTTCTGAATTCCTTGTTACATCAGATTTATGGAAGATTGTAGCATACTTGATCCTTAAATAGATCCAATATAGGAAATACTTGGATAAAATAGTAAAATACTAGTAGTGCCTAATTCGGACTTTGGACTAGGTGCTTCTAGTTGATTTAGATTCCCAGCAAATCATGCTTTGGTTATTTCGTACTTCATTCCTTAAGTACCTTTTTGTTGTTTCCAGGTCTTGCCTCAATCTGCACATGCTGTTAAATCAACTGCGTCAAAGTTCCTGCTTGGTTGGCTATTCCAATATGAACATGAACATCGGCAATGGTCAGCTGCTGTTTCCCTTGGATTGATCTCAAGTTGTCTGCATGTGACGGATCACAAGCAAAAGTTCCAAAACATCAAAGCACTTATTGAGGTACATACTTCTGATTGCCTAATACTTGGAAAATGTTCCACAGATAGAAGTTTGCTGATGAAAAAGTATTTTTCAAATCATCATCGCGTGCCTCAAATTGTGGTCCCAGACTCCCAAATCCAATTATGTCCGGTGCTTTGGAAAAATTTCGTATACTTCTCTGAGAATATGTCCTTGAGGAATTTTTTGGTGAATGTGTGAACTGATGCCAACCTGCGTAAAGAAGTAGCTAATCCGTACTAGGCCAAACACGAACCTGGTTTTCTTGTCTCACTTTTGTATTGCGAGTATAACTTGGCTCCTTTTGTTTGTTGAAGTTTATGAACCCATAATTACTTGAATAATATTACATGTAATTGGCACTCGAATATGTGTTGATGTGTTTACATTTGTGTTAGTGTCATGTGACTTACTGCATGGTCCATCCTGGTTTCCTTGTTCTATGCTTGAGGATTTTCAATACCGACCTTTCATCAATCATAATACTTTGGGGCTGGAATGCAATTACTATTATACCACTGGGGCACCCTTTTTTGCAATTTTGGCCATTTTTTTGGCAATGGCTCAAGCCATTTTGGAACCACTAGACTTGCTCTTATGAGTTGTTTGCATAGAGGAATGTGTATTAATGAAGTGTTCTCTCATTCTCATGTAACCGTGATGCTTGTTTTACTGCTTTTGGTTAATTCGGCCTAGAAAATCTGTATCCTCTCTTTGTTTCTATTTCCTTAATGGCGAGGCCTTATTTTCTTCACATAATTTGTATTTTTGCTTTTTTGTAATTTGGCCTTGGAACAATCGAGCTTTTTTCTATGTTTGTTTTCAGTTCTGCTTATTTTGTGGAAGGGACTTCTTTCCCACCCTCTACTTCCTCCTCCAATAGTGTCTTCAACAAACATAAACTTATCAAGCATGGGACTATCAAAGTACATGACATATATTTATTAACCATAAGCAAATTGCCATTGCAAAATTTAACAATCAATGGTTGTGCTTTTAGGTTGCATCTTGTAGCAGAAGCACGCTCGTAAAAGGAGCTTGTGGAGTTGGATTGGGATTTTCATGTCAGGATCTTCTTACCAGGGTTGAAGGTTCTGACGACTCAAACTTGGAAAAAGAAACACACAAGATCCAAGAAGTAGAAATTCTAGGAAAAATTGTTAGGGTCTTATCTCAGATGATGTGCAAGTTATCTCCATCTTTGTTTGATCTTTTAGAAAGTATATCTGTTTATTTCCCACTGGCTACAGATGATACTGATCCATATCTAACAGCTGAATCGCTGGATGAGAACTGTAATGATTTAGAGGAAGATATATGGGGTATTGCAGGGCTTGTCCTCGGTCTGGGGAGTTCTATTGGTGCAATATACAGATCTGGGGCCCACGATGTTGTGCATAAGATTAAGGCTTTCATCATATCATGGATTTCGAATTCTAATCCTTTAGTGCAAAACTCTTTTGGCAGTGAAGCTTTGGATATAGTATTCTCTGTGGGATCTTGTCTCGCACTTCCCTCTGTAGTGGCATTTTGCCAGAGAGTGGAATTAATAAACGACACTGAACTCGACCATCTAGTGAGTGGTTTGAAGGAGCTCATTTCTGAAGTATTGTCTGTTAAGAAATCGTGTGCCTTCCGCCAGAGCTTGTTGATGGCATCTTGCGTTGGAGCAGGAAGCCTACTTGCCTGCATTTCGAACGAAGGTGTGCACTCTTTGGAAGTTGAACTTGTAAAAGATTTGCTGGCCCTGTTTAGGGAATGCTACTCTAATCCTCATCCTCCTCTAATCCCCTTGGGTGGGATGCTTGGAGTTGTTAATGCACTGGGAGCTGGTGCTGGGACTGTCGTTCACAATTACCCTTCAACAACCTTGCAAATTGCTTATGGTCAAATGGTGATCATATCTTCATGAATTACCAAACCCAATGTTGCTTAACTATTTGATGATTTAAATATTTCTTCTCCTTCTTGATAGGTATTGCTTGTTCTTTCAGGATTCTTTCCACATAGTTGGTCCTTTACAAGCAAGTCTTGTTTTGGAAGCCCAATTGACTGCATTGATACAGGAGATGTTTCTTGTTGCACAAAATTCCGATGACCATCAACTGCAACAGCATGCAGCATGGGCAGTGTCATTTCTTCGACATCATTTGTGGTTCAGAGAATTTCATAAAGTCGATGTTAGTTTCCCAAGTAATGCAGCTGGTCAAAAATCTGTATCTCAAAATCTTCCCCACGATGGGGTAGTCATGGAGCTCTCTTTGTGGCTTATGCATCTGAACTATCCTGGTGTAAGTCCCTACAATTTCTCTATATTACATTTGGACTTAAGTGTAAAGCTTATTGTAGCACTTTATTCTTATCTTGTATACAAGAAAACACCTTATCGTGGCCATTATGACCGACCTGTCTTTCATCCCAGAATGTGACATCATGACCCTGATGTTTCTGGTTAACTTCCTTAGGCTGGTTATTGATTTGCTTGTATATTGTCCATATAAGTTTATGGACTTTTATGGGGCGTCTGTTGCCCAATTGTCTTGTATAGGATACATTATGACTTCTGTGGAAAGAAAGGTTTACTAATTTAATCTATCTGAGGTGAGCAATATTCATGATCTCTATTACCATCCTATCCATGTATGGCTTAGTTTTGGTTAATGTATCTGTGGATATGTTGCTGACAGAATTAACATAAAGAGATGATTCAGGATTGCTGGTTCTTTTAAGGAAATTAAATTATGAACTTATCCAAGTGTCGATCAAAAGATAGTTTTCCTTTCGCTTCTTTCATGCACACTGAATTAAATTAGCTATCATATGTATGCAAATCTCTCTAATTTGTGTGTTTTTCTGGAATTCGATAAATTCAGACAGGTACCTTCTCACATGTTAACACAGTTGCAACTGTTATTCGGTGCCTGTCACAAGCTCCCAGATTGCCAGCATTGGATTGGGGAGCAATCGTCAGACGGTGCATGAAATATGAGGGTCAAGTTGCTGAATTATTGTCTCCAAATTTAGCTCCTAAAAGAGGAATCCTCAGGGAAGAATGCCTGCAGTTATCTTTAGCACACGCAAAACAATTGAATCCACTATTAAGCTTCCTTGATGAGCTTTCTGATCTGTCTAGGTTCAGGACACTTGAGATCAATCTTCAGTCATGGTTTCTTTCTCACTTGGCAGACCTGATAAAGGTATTCTCAGGTTCAAGGCTTGAGAAACTATTCGATGACGTGGCTAACTTCTTTTCTTCTTTACTCTCGAACCAAGTTTGTAATGTGGAACACAAAAGCTCATTGCGGGTTTCTTGCTGGAATGGTCTTTATCTTTGTATAAATGAAACTTCTCTCGACTCTGAAGTTTATGTACCAATTATGGAACATTGCATGGAGGCCCTCTTTTCTTCATTGCCTATTTTGCACTCAGCCCCTGCTAGTGAAGGGATGGAGCTGGTGCATTCAGTAGAGTGGTCTGCAGCAGTTAGATGCCTTGCAAGGGCTCGACAGGGTTGGTTATTTAACCTTCTGCAGGTATTTCAAATTGTGATTCTGTTTGTTATCATTGATACTGATGCTTTGTTGAATGAAGAAGAAGCTTGTTTCATGATCATCTGTTCCGTTCCTTCTGCCTGGGTTAAATATGGTGATCCTTTACAGCTGATGTCTTCAAATGATTTACTGCTCTCTCTCTCTCTGATATATGTCTAAAAATGTTGTATTCTCCAGGCCTTTACTGCCATAATTCCGTTTAAGAATTGGTTGCCTGGTTTGTAGGTAGAGGGTGCACACAGTTTGTTTGGTTTAGGTTTGTAACAAAGCCAGAAAGGGACCCACCCATGCCGTTTCCAAAAAATGAACTTTCATAGTTTGGACCAAATTGAAGGTCCCATTAGATTGTTCCAAACCAAGATCAGAGAAGTTGGGTTGGTTTAGTTGTCCTTCTACTATTATCTTTTATTGATCAAGTTTTATATTTTGATAATCATGTGGTTGAGTACAACAATTTTAGTTATACTAACAAAGATGGAGTATTGGCTGCTAGTAGGCTTACTTAAAGAGAGGCTCAAGATTGAGTATTAGAAATCCCATATCTGTTGGAAGTAAAGCTTTCTCTGCTTTTCTTACTGTACCTTGCTAATACAATAAAAAGTTAGCCCATACATCTAGGTCTTCCATCGTGAAGTGTGTGTGATGAGTTCCCTCGGTGGATTAGGATTCTGGTGGTTGTGTAAACCAACACACGATGAGATACACTGTAGGAAGCCAGTCATCTCTTCAAAGTGTAATTAGACATCGCAGAAAAACCAAACCCCATCGTAAAGTGTGCGTGATGAGTTTCCTTGGTGGATTAGGATTCTGGTTGTTGTGTCATTGAACACACGATGAGACACTGTAGGGAACCAGTCATCTCTTCAAAGTGGAATTCGAATTAGTCAGTGCAGAAAAACCAAACTAATCAACTTGTCTTATGATCTTATGTTTATGGTGATTTTTTGCGTTGTGTATGTGGAGCAATGGCGATTAAGTAGTTGATTTTGGTATTACAAACCCTTTGTACCAAGCTCCCAACCCCTCACATGGAGTGTGTGGGTCCTACTCATGGGTGGTGGGTCTACACACATTCCATGTGAGATGTGAGAGAGTTTGGAAATGTGTGGGGTTGTAGAGATCTTGTTGAGTAGTTTAGGGGCATGATTAATGTGTTCACGCAATGAAATTCTGCTATTTATTTCAGACATGTGATAGTTATTTTCTAGATAATGTTAACTGTTTTTGGTGCCATGTACAGGTTCCAGAAGGAAAAATAGAGGAAAGAGATCGTGACTTTTCTGAGGTAGTGAAAAAGACTCGAGCAAAGGCCAGACTAATTAAGATTGGTTCCATCCCGTTGAGTGACCTGGGGAAACTGAAAGTATATCTGTTGAACACTAAATCAGACGGTCAGTTTTCACAAAATGGCAACATAGTTGAAATCGGGAAACTCTGTACTAAAGTTTTGTTTTGTTTTGTTTTTGTTAATAGCTATATAAATATCCTATAGCCACTTAGCCAGTAATTCAAGAAGTGGCATGTTTATATTTCTGTTGGAAGGAGCATTTTTGTGCCTTCACGACCACAAACTTGTGCTTGCTGAGAAAATTACCTTCTGTCTTTACAGGTATTTGGGATGTTTTGGTAGACATTGTATCAGCTCTGCAACATGTTGAAGGGCGTATCAAAAGGCAGTGGCTTCTTGATGCAGTGGAAATTAGCTGTGTAACATGTTATCCTTCCACGGTAGGGCTCAATTCTTCGTATATGTTATCATTTCATTTTGCTATTGATTGGTGTTATCCCAAGACTTTTGTCTGTTTGCTCTGGCACAGATGCATGATTATAGTCTTGTTAGATGTACTTTATTTCAGCCACTCAAAACAGTATCATAATGATGCTGTACTTTCAGCTGCTGAAAACAGTATCGTAATGAAAAATATTATACTTTTCTTTCCCTATGCTCTTGTCCAATCTAATGGGATGGCAGAGTGCGAATTTTTTTTGTCTGTTCACATCACTGGAATGATATACTGAGAATTGTATGGTGGTATAAATGTTAATGGCATGTCATAGGTTCTCTGTGTGTGTGTGTGTACTACAAGTTGTTCCACAAAGTGGTTAGTTCAATGGGTAAGCATTTGGAGTTCGTCGCTCACTTCTTGGGCTCAAGTTTTCGTAACTTCGGCCCCGACATAGGTGCAGTGGATATATTTCTGATGGAAAACTAGGTACATGAGGAATCCAAGTTGCTTTCACAGTTATAGTGTATTTATTTTTTATCTACTTCCTATCATAGGAACTGTTTTATCTGGAAAAAAGGGACTGGTACCTACTAATCTCTAGGTCCTGAGTTCAAATCTTAGGCACTTCTTGTATCAACCTAAGGTTAGTTTGTACCCTATCTACTGTCGTAGACACGCGCTGATAGAAACCAACTATGCGCACTTTTTCTTTTGATATTTATCTTATGCTAGCACCTCAACTTCTATGCTCTTAAAGTTCTCCTGGTTCTCTTGCAGGCTCTGCAGTTTCTTGGTCTGCTCTGTGGTAGCTTCTCCAAGTATATGCCTCTCCTGGTTTTGGACCCAGTTACAGTGCTGAGTGATCTACCAGTTACGCTTTCTTCTCTTTTATTGGATAACAGCAGCTGGGGGGTGGCTGTGGAGTCCGTGGTTTCTTATTTGTGGGCATCCACGGAGAGAATTTATGATTGGGAACGCGGTTTTGATACCCCTACCCCTTATCCTCCTATCGATGACAGTGAGAGTGACATGGCTGTTTTCCTGTTGCGCGTGATGCATTGTGCCTGTGTTTCTTTGAGAGCCTATTTGCCTCCTGAGAAGCAGCTTAAGCTTGCCAACTTGATGATACCTTGAAGTCAAATTTTCCTGGTAACTCATGTGTTTGGGCCAGCTCACGCGTTGCGCATTGTTTGACCCGCCTAGACCTTCGGGGGCCCTCCCAACTAATTTTCGGAACCAGTTTCACCTAAGTCGGAGCGAAACTCCGTAAGGACTGGCCACATAGTAGCTGCTGATAACACATGGGAGGTTTCGGACCCGAGACTCCTAAACCTTGACCCCAAGACCAACCCCTTGAATATCTTGAATTCTGAGGACATGCTTTGAGAAATCTTTAACAAAGATGCTTGAACTCAAGACGGAAACGATGTCATCAAAAACATGATAGAGAGAGGATTTTTCTGGTTTTGGTTTTTGTAGATACACTTCAAGGAATTTCACTTTTATCAATTGAAAATGATATTAATTGGGAAAATAGTCCCATTTCTCTTTGGCTTCATTACTTTCCTAAATGTCCAATGCTGATAAATATGTTTAACTTGAACTTGCTTAGGATGGGATACCATTGTTTGTTGATTGTAATTCTGTACTATTTAACGCTTAAAGATGCCAAGGGAAAAGAAATGAAAGAGGAAAAACATCGGGAAAGATAGAATTAAATTGAGAAACCCATGAGGCCATGCTCTGCATTGTGTTCGTTTCCTTCATTTTGGTTTTTGTTGCTTTTTCAAGAAAAAAAAAAAAAAAAAAACCCTCGCTCGTTAACTATCATAGCTCTTTGGCTTTTTGCTAAATTATGTTTTTGGAAACTTGGATTTGTGTTATCTTTTGCTAAAATTTCCTCATCTTCTTCCCTTTTGATGTACTTCATTAGTCTGTCTTATGGGCCAATCTGGATTTGTCTGCTGTATTTGCACTAGTCTAGACATGCTGCCTGCCTACGAATTTACAGTCCGTCCCCATCAACCGCTCGACATTGACCCAGAGAGAATTTAGCTTAGATTTGTTGGTAATCCATTAAACTTACTGGTAATCAAGATCCTTTCGTGGTACCCTATCCCAGGGGATGTCAAATCTCGCTGCATTCTGAACACTAGACGATGGGAGCATACTCGTCACAGATTAGGATCCGGGAGCCCGTGGTTAAAAGAACCAAAGTACTCAAGTAAATTTTTTTTTTCTTTGTCATTCGTTAATCCTAATCTACTCTATCTTAAGATTCTTGGGGAGGGAGTTGAGTGCTTACGGGAATCGAACCTTGCTTGTGTGCATAAGAGTATAAGAGAGACATCAATTGTACTCCACTCTACTTACAAAGAACTCAAGTACGAGCTCGTATTTTTGTTTGTGTTATATCCACAAATCAAGCTTGAACTTTTTTCTCGAGGTTCGTTAAAGTTTCAAATTAACCTCAAACAAGCGACTAACTCGTTTGGTTTATAATAATATATCTAAAATTCAAACTACGTGAGATTGGCTAACTCGTTCGGTTTATGATATAACAAAAATTCAAACTATATGAGATCGACTAACTTATTCGATTTATGATATATTTAAAATTCAAACTATGTGAAAATCGACTAACTCGTTCGGTTTATGGGATGTATCAAAAATTCAACCTATGCGAAATTGACCCGTGTTTGGCTTGATTAAAAAATCGTTGGAGATAAACTCGTCTCATGTTAAGTTTTAATTAAGCATGATTAATTTACCTACTCGACTAGTTCGGCTAGTTTATCACCTATAGGCAGCAGCAGCACTGGTTTGCCGCGAATCGCACTTCTCTCTTCTCAAAGAAGACATCCAATTGCTAAATCGGAAAAACCAGACAGAGTCGTCTTCCGGTATTTCTTCATTTCCCTATCTTCTCCTCTAATTGCCCTCGTATCTTTTCCCCTTCAATCAGTAGAGCACCTCTTCGTTTTTGCTTTTGTTTTTGGCAGCAAATGAAGCGATCGTTAATCAATCCAATTACCCAAATCCTCCTTACTTCGACAAACTCCTTATCAGCTTCTGAACCAATCCTCAACCCCACTTTCACATCGAAATTCTCATTTTCTTCATTGTCGCCATCACCAAATTCATCTCTTCAAACCCAAACAGCTTCTCTGACCAAATCAATCTCAAACCCACTTTATAGTTTCCTCCCTCCCACCCAAAACCCTAACAAGATAGTTGATCTTATTTCCTCAAATCTTAAGCAGCATAATACCCATATTTATATTGCTCACGAAGACTTACAGGGGCTTGTTCCTCACCTGGGTCCCAATGAAATCTCAAGGGTTTTATTGAGATGCCAATCTGATTCTTCAGCAGCTCTCACTTTCTTCAACTGGGTAAAAAATGACCTGGGTCTTAAACCCTCGACCCGTCATTACTGTATTATTGTTCACATTTTGGCATGGTCTTGGAACTTTTCGAAGGCAACGACGCTGTTGTCTGAGTTAGTTGAGTTGAATAGAGGGCTTGATGTTGACGTTTTTTGAAGCTTGGTTGTGTGTGTGGATGAGTGCAATTGGGTCCCGGTCACCTTTGATATGCTTGTTAAGGCTTATGTGAAAGCGGGTATGGTTCAAGAAGGTTTGAAAGCTTTTCAGGAGATGGTGAAGCTTGGATTTGTTCCGAATGTAGTTGCTTTAAATCGTCTTTTGGATGGACTATTGAAGTCGAATTGTACTGATGAGTGTTGGGAGATCTATGAAGAAATGGGGAGAATTGGGATACACCCGAATACACATACTTTTAATATATTGACTCATGTCTTCTGTAAAGGTGGAGATGTGGACAAGGTGAATGAGAGTTCTTGGAGAAGATTGAAGAAGAAGGGTTTGATCCTGATATTGTGACGTATAATACGTTGATTGATAGTTATTGTAAGAGGGGAAGATTGAAGGACGCGTTTTATTTGTATAAGATTATCTATAGAAGGGGCGTGTTGCCGGATCTTGTTTCGTATACTACCTTGATGAATGGACTCTGTAAAGAAGGCAAAGTGAGACAGGCTCATCACCTGTTACATAGGATGGTTCATAGAGGGTTGACTCCAGATTTAATGACATATAATACTCTTATATGTGGTTATAGCAAGGAGGGGATGATGCACGAATCTCGGTCATTGTTGCTTGAAATGGTTGGAAACAGGATTTGCCCCGACAATTTTACCAGTTGGATTCTCGTAGAAGGATATGCAAAAGAGGGTAGGTTGCTTTCTGCTCTGAATGTGATTGTGGAACTTCAAAGATTTAGGGTTTCAATCTGTCGAGATATTTATGATTACCTAATTGTTGCTTGGTGTAAGGAGAATCGGCCATATGCGGCAAAGGAACTTCTGGAGAGAATGTCTCAATCTGGTCATGAGCCTAAAGACGAAATCTACAATGAGTTGATCTATTCCCTATGCACGTGCAATTTTGTTGAGGAGGCTTTACTGTTGAAAGCTGAGATGGTTTGTAAGGATATGAAACCAAACTTAATCGCATACAAAGCTCTTATAAGCTGCCTGTGTGGATTAGATAGAAGTGTGGAAGGTGAGTCGTTAATGTGTGAAATGGTTGACTGTGGAATGAATCCAGATATTGAAATCTGCAGAGCTTTGGTGTATGGGTTGTGCAAGGAAAGGAAACTCGATAAAGCAGAATCTCTAGTTGGTTTAATTGCCAAGGAATTTCAAAATTTTGACACAGAATGTTGTAATGCGCTCCTCAAGATTTTGTGTGAGGCGGGTGATACTGGTAAGTTGATGGAGCTTCAGGATAGGATGCTGAAAGTAGGCTTTATCCCCAACAGCCAGACGTTCAAATATGTGATACATGGATTCTGTAAATCTAAGACATTAGAAAAGTGCATGATTCATGGGGAATGAAGAGAAGGGAACAAGGATCGGAAGTTTGTTTCGGTATGTTGTTTTGGTCGTTAAGAACAGAAAATGTTTCGTACACATTTTGGAAATGTTTTGAGATCGCTCCAAATACGTAGGTTGCTGTTTTAAAAGGAATACTTCTCGGGTTAAGGTAAACTTTTGGCCATTGAGCTAGAAGATGAAGAGTCCAGTGACACCGAACATTTCCAACTCATTTGTCTTTCACAACACATTGTTGAGGTGAGATGGTATTTGCAAATGTTAAATGCTGGCAACTCCCAGGGATTGCGGCAGTTGTAGTGACCTGGCAACTGGGGCCTTAAGAGGCCTTGGGTCTAGGGTTCGACTCCCACCAGCATGCTATCAAGTCATCGTGTTGGGCTAGATTCCTTGGGACTTTGTCCCTCATGCTATATCATGCCTAGTAGCATGGAATTGGTCCCTGGATCAGTCAGTTTATTGGGCTGGATAGCAAATTATTGAAAAAATGGATATGCTGGCAAGGCCACAAGCAAAACCAAACAAAACTGAATCTTAAGTTCCAACCAACTGGGGTTGGCCACAAGTGGCTCTTTATTCGGCTTTCTAGAAATGAGAGGCATTAGAAAAACGCTCCAGCTGTTGATTCTCAGAAAGTGGTTGCCACAGCAAATGGAGAATCTGGAACTTTTAGGAAGAGAAGATAGTAGTGGCCTGGTGAGGAATTTGTGGAGGAACAGGATGAAGTTCTGTGGTCCAGTTCATGCGACGATAGTAAGGAATGTTTGTTGAGGGTGGCGTAATTGCCACACTGTACAGCGAGGTAAATGTCAATTACATTATACATATTTCTGGTGTCTTAGGAATTATACTTGGTACATAGTTCACGAGACAAAATGTCAACTTAAAGCGAGGTAAGTGTCAATTACAGTGAGGTAAATGTCAATTACATTACACACAGTTAACGCGACAAAATGTCAAACTTAAAGCGAGTAAATCTGTTGTTTTTCGAAATATGCTTAGTAAAGTCTCTAGGACTGGGGATGAAAATTGAAGAATACTCGGGTAGAGAGGGTGCTTACCAGTAATCTGTAGTAGTATAATCTCTTATTGATAATCAATCCTTGAAATTAGGTAGTTAAATGTACATTAGTGCTTCCCTAAGAAACAACTGAAAAACTAGAGAGAATGCCATCATTACTGGCAATTATCTCAGTCAAATCCAGCAAATCCTAAAACAAGTACTCAACAATAGAAACACTTGTAGATTCCACCCACGGCACTTGAACCACAACCATACCGCCATCTTCATACCCAAACCCAACTTCCTCCCCATTAATATGACACCGTCTCGGCTTCACCGACGCATAAACCCTCATTTCCCCAGTCCCCTTAACGCCAACCTGGACCAAACTGCCCTCCTCGTTCACCACAAATGACTGCACCGCCCCTCCGGTATTTAGCATATTCACCAACCCGATCGGAGCAAACTGTACCGACTTTTTCGCCAGTTGGGTAACCGGAGAGACTGTTATGAGCTCGAAATTGAAGGGGTCTAGAGAGATTTGGATTTGGTCGGTGGGGTTTGAGAGGAGGATTAGTTTGTTTTGTTTGAAGAAGTAGAGGGCGAAGGTTTGGGCTGGGCCGATGGGGATTGGGTTGGCACCTTGGCCCCATTCGATGTCAGCTGGGGAGACGGTGGAGGTGACCGCGTGGGAGTGTTCGGAGAAGCATTTGTTGCGGCGGATCTCCGGTGACCAGCCGCCGCCTTGGCAGTTGAATGCGCCCAGGACTCCAGTGTACTGTGGATATTAAACAAACATTAGAACTGTCAGATTGTAGCCCGAATTGAATTGTAGTTGTACAATAATCGTAGAGAATTACTACAGACACAAAGGGCATGCAGGCATGGATGTGTTCGGAATCGTCCAATGCAAGTGAGTTTCAAACAATAATAATGAAGCCCACTAATGTTAGACGATTTCGAACTCATCTATGTTCGAATCAATGCGCAAACGTCTATGGCCGTTTACCTTGTTCAAGTTCCATATTTTGAGCATGGTCTTCCCATCATGTAGAGGGTCTTCAAAAAGACAATCGCGGGTAGGGAGCGCATAGTGTTCACACCTCAGTATCGACCCATCGGGCAACACAAGGGTCTTGAGCAGCCGGAAGTCGTGTTTTCCGACCGAGTCACTGACGTAAATGGGCCCTCCAGATACGGCGCGGGAGGCGGCGTGGAACTCGGCACAGGGGTGAGTCGACTGGAACATGTCCCAGTCGGGGTGGATGAAGTTGCCCATCCACATGCTGTTGTAGGCACAGTGCACCATGTGACACCCTTGTAGCCAGAATGTGCCGTTGGGATCCCCAGATGGGTCCGTGCACCAAAAGTCATCTCCTGTTTGGCAATAACAATATTAACAAACATTATGAGCAATTGGGTTTTTGTTTCTCAAACATTATGAGCAATTGGGTTTTTGTTTCTCGATCCGATTTACGCAAGAAAACTATTACAGTATTTTTCTATTGGTTCAATGGTCGGGAGTGTCCAGACCAGCTTACGCTCAACTCGACTATTTTCCTTTCCGATCCGGTCAAAAGCATGTTTAAAGAACAAAATCATTCGTAAATGGTGTTAAACAATAAATCATGGTCTAGTCAAGTATCGACACCTTTGAATTAGTACGACAAACACTATTTATTTTAAGGAGATGTATACGTAATTTGTTGATGACTTTGATAAACTTCGGAAGTAAGTAAACTAGAAAAGACTCATGCTATCTCCTCTTTTTTTTTATAACTAAAGTGTCCGGATAAGCTTAGCTGCAGCTCGACTAAACCATTTTAAAAGAAGGAAAAAAAGAGAGTTTGGTATAAAAAATTTAGGTGATTTCATTTACCAACTTATCTGCCTGAAGGATACGGCACCTGCCTACCTACCTACCAGGGGACCCACTTTATCTCGATGAGAAACATATTATACTGAAATGAGATTAAATTCATGGGGCCGAAACCCTCGTGATTTCGGCCACCCATTGTGAGTTATACCAAACATTCATTGCAGTAATCTGAATTGTTTATTTTGTAGGATCCACAATGTTATATACCCAAAGAAATTTTAATCTCATAAACTCCGATAATCTCTTTATAATATTGTTATATATATGTATGTATTTATATGTGAGTATACCGTATATTAGGACATGCATGGAGGAGAATTTTGTTTGAAATTGTGTGGTTTAGTATTACTTACCGACACGACCAAGTGCTATGGCCTCGGTGCCGAGGAACATGAAGTCATTACAGTGCTCCATGCTTGCAATCACACCATTTCCTTTGAAGTGTTTCCTCACCGAAGCTGTCAAGGCTTTGTAGTACGCTTTTGCTAGCTCCACTCTCCCACCATAGTCCTCGCACAACATCTCCAACAACTGCCGCCCACAAAATAATACAATCAAAATACTACTCACAATCAAGTATTCTCCTTTCCTTTTCTTTTTCTTTTTTTTACCATCGTTGGATATCTGAATCAGCTTATCCGTATGAACATCGACCAATCTTTAAGTCTTGAATTTAACGATAAAGTACTCATTTTTTTTAAAAGTGAGAAATCATTAAAGAAATAATATTGGACTAGTAAGCACTTTTAAAACAAATTGCAAGGAAACGAGTTGTTTCTTTTTTAAAAAGGATTTCTTCTAATCTACTTGGAAAACCTCCTATATACTTATCTGTAGACGTGCCGACAAAGTCAAACTAACAAAAAAGTCTAAACCAAATTTCCAAGAAAAATGGGCAACATGTTTTCGAGAAAATCTTCTTTATGCCTCTTTTCGTAAATGAGAAGTTATGGAGCTCAATCGCGACCGTCGAAAGTGTTTTTGGACGATCCGAATTGAAAATCAATTATGACCGGTAATAATTGATTGTGATTAACTTTTTTCCGAAAAAATTTCATTAAAATCTAGACCGTCCAAAATCAAAATGGACGGGCGAGATTGAACAGCTCCGTGAACATCCTAAGCTCCGTGAAAAAGACACATCTCCTGGTTTTCTTACAAGTGTATCTGTGAGTATTTTAGAACTTACATGAATAACGTCAACTTTGACTCCATCAATTCCGACCGACTCCAGGTGGGAGTGTAGGCCCTCGTACATCTGACCCACGCTCTCCGGCGGGACCAACCCGACTCCGTTGTTAACGATCTTATCGACGGCCAGATCTTCCATCGTCTTCTCAAGTCCGGGCGACAGCTTGGGCCCAACGACACTGGACTCGGGCAGCCCGGGAACGTCGGGCCTGAGCCCACCCCAGTACCCGCACAGAGCGTGCCACACGTACACGTAGTCCACGCTCTTGAACTCCTCCTTCAGGTCCTTGATAAAGGCACCCATCCCCTTGCTCGGACCACCCACGGCTGACCTCTTGCTTCCGGGACTCTCGTAGTCCCTGAACTTGTAGTTCTCTTCGAACTTTAAGAGTCTGCATGGCATTTGCTCGCCTGTAGAGATAGAGTCAGAATTTTCGTTAAATGTTTGGCTGATCGACAATTACTGGACAATTCGCTAAAGCATGACTCTAGCTATAATTGACACATCGGCAAAATATGTGGTACCCATGAAATAAAATGCTTTTTGTAATCGCAAAACGTGTGTTGATATCTATGAATGACGTATAGATCTCACCGAATATCGAACTTGAAAATTATGTCAAAGAAGATGAATAAAAAACTTGACAAGCTAGTACTCACCGGCGGAGGTCCGGTTGACGCCTTCTTCGGACACCGGGTCGTCATCATGGGAAATGGACTGCCACCCATCGTCGATCAAGACGAGCCCGGGCGGGCACCCGCCCTTGACGAGCCCGTTAACGCCTTCCCAAACCCCCCGAGGGTGCACCGAAAGATAGAACGCATCCCACGTGCACCAACCGAATTTGTCCACGATACCCGGGGGCGTTTTCTCCTTCAAGAGCTTAAAGGTCCCGAGATGAACTCTTGCGACCTTTATGGCTTCTTTCACGAGATTATACGGATCGTCGCCGGCGTGGATGTAGAGCGCCGACCGGAAAGAGTCTCCGGCCACTTTGGTGGACCCGCTCTCCACGCAGATGTCGACGTCATCGTCATGGCCGGCCTGGAGGGAGGCCCGGAACGGGCCTTCGATGAGTGGAAGTAGCAAGACGTAGGGGCGCCCCGAGTCGTCAAGCGCCCCTCCGTAGGAGGACTTGTCGAGGATCACTATCTGGGTCTCGTTTTCTAGGTCGGACCCGTTCGACCCGACCCAGTGGGTGGTCCACCAGACCTTGAACCGGAAAATGCTCATGAACCTTATCCCCTTGAGCTTCCCTATCGACGCCACGTGCCGGCTCTTCGCCTCGTGGGCATTGAACCCGACGAAGCATCCGGCGGTGGTGGTGTTTCCGCCGCCGCCGGCCGACTTGGCCGACACGGTGGTGTAAGGAGAGGGAAACGACACTATGTTCGAGGGCACATCGGAGAGGAACACGTGGCCGTTGGCCGCGAAGTTTTTTCCCTCCAACGTTACCCGAGAGCCGCTGACGCAGCCGTCCGCTATCTCCGTCATGTCGGAATTGGCTTTGGTTAGACTTGGAGGAGCCATTTTTGAGAGCTCGAAACTGTTTGGTTAAATAAGTTGTCGAATGGAAGGAGGGAAATGGAATGTGGGAATCTGTCTGTGATTTTGGTTAATTATGAAGAGAGATTTGAGGAGAAAGGGAAGGAAATTTCGAGAACGGAAATGGAATGTGGATTCTGTGGTGATTTGATTTTCTCTGTGACTTTGAAAGGAAACAAATTTCACTGTTTTTTTGTGTGTAGTACAGTGAGTTGATCGATGTGGGGAGGCAAATGGAGGAGTGGGGAATTTATAGGCAATGGATAGGGTGGGGGAAGGTGCAGGGAAGCTGAGGTGGGCGGTTGGGTGGCTATATGGATATTTGGTGGGGTCCGTCATCGGTGTAATTATGCATAAACTTTTCAACGTACCATACCCAGATTATGAGCTATAACATACGTTGCAGTCACTTTAAATTTTATTTATTTATTTATTTTTTCATTTTAAAAGTCTTCCTATTTTTTCACCTCTTATAATAATTCAATAAAAAACACATTATTTTTAATTTTTACTTTAGGCTTCCGAAAAGTCAGAGCTGGCTCTGACTACACATAAATACACACCCAAACACACACTCACACTGACTCGAGGAGTTGGTCCCGCACATTCATACGAGTGTGTGTTTGGGTATGGTGTTAGATTATTTTAAACTTTTTTGGATAATGAAATATTTCTAAATAAGATTATCTGAAAGTCGTTTTCGTTGAGAAGGTTTCCGCATCTGATCGTGGAATGGAGGAAAAAGGAGGGCGTTGAGGATTTATATAATGGTGACATGTGTTACATCTAGCACTGTAGCCATTGCTTCTCCTTTAATGTGACGGTCAGGGTTGTCCAGGATAATTCACGCGCACATTTACTAATTCTCTTGTCCGCTTGGTTAAGAGTAGGCCATCGACGCTTGTACGCCACTAGGAATTCCCTAGAAGTTACTACTTTCTTATAGTCTAATCTCAAGAATCGAAACCGGATTAATTGTGCGTAGAGAGTACCTACCAACCAATCGGATTAACCGGCAGGGCTTAATTAGCTATTGCTTTTGCAAAGCGAGAAAATGACATATGCGGTTTTCAACTGGGTTGGGCAAATCTTTATCTCAGAATCTTTCTTCTTCTTATTAGGAGACAGAATTTCAATATGCGAGATGAGTGTCGTTTCCCGTCTCTTTTAGGGACTGATTGAACGGTTGGGAATGTTTTTGGGCTCTTTCCAAGTGCGCGTCGATGACCGATTTATAAGTTCATCAACGAAATCGAATGTCTTTTGATGCATGATCGCAACTCATTTGTCTTGAGATCAATGAATTTAATATATGTGTCAATCGTGTATGTAGATAGTTTCATTTCTGAACTTTATCCATGGTAATTTATCATTTTACTATACCAACTTTATGAGATTGTTTTTGGGCTTATTTTCCATCAATAGAGAATATACAATACCAAGCAATTAACTTTGCAAAATCTCTAGTATTTCTTGTCATTATTTGTTGGATATGTCCATTGTTTTGAGGATTCATAGGAATGATCCTAGCTATCAATTTAGTTACTTGATTTTCGGGGTTATTTTCCACCAAAAAAAAGAGTGGCACATCAGTTGTGCCACACCTCAGGCACACTGATGTGCCTCTAGCATTTCTGTAAAACTAGTATAGAAACAGAGAAATATAAATTACCTTCTGCTTCGTATTATTTTCATCTCTTTTAATTTCTTTTTTTTTTCACTCCTCCATGCAAAGATTCAAACGCAATCCGGGTATTCTATTTTGTAAATTTTATCTATCAACTAGAAAATGATAAGATGAGTCAGATCTACTTCATTTAGTTTCCTGTGTTTTTCTCCTGCACACATATATTCATGATCCAAACATGACCTAAAAAATAAAAAAATATGTTTCATGTTGTTGGGGGGAGGCTAGGGGGGCCAAGTATAGCATCATGTCCGGACGTAGGCCAAATGTACCAAATCTTGGTTTTAGAGAGACAGTAAAAAGGAAAAAAACAATGGGGATTCACTAATACTTTCGGGTTTTAGTGAGATGGTAGAGCTTAATCCTAAAAAATCGTTCTAGAGCCAAGATCAAGGGTTTCAACTCTTTTGGATACCATTCTCCTTGCGAGCAAGTGTTAGAGAGGGGATTGTTAGGTAGGCCAAATCTAGCATTCCGTGGTCAAATTTCAATTGTCCCATTGATGCTTGGGCGCTAAGTGGTCTTAGGAAATAAAGTTACACCTTCACTAATACTTGTGAATTTGGTATGCGCAGTGGCAGGCATTTGATTCTAACACATGTAAATTTGGTACGCGCAGTGGCAGACATTTGATGATGCTTGGGCGCTAAGTGGTCTAAGGAAATAAAGTTACGTCGTCACTAATACCTGTGAATTTGATACGCACAGTGGCAGGCATTTGATTCTAACACATGTAAATTTGGTATGCGCAGTGGCAGGCATTTGATTCTTAACGCATATAAATGTAAATAATTGCTCAAAAAATAGGAATTGTGAAAAGTTGTTGGCCTGGAATTTTAAGTGGTCCAGTCTCTGAATCCTCGCCCACATATCATTAGGCCGAAAAGGTTGCATGGAATCGATTCACGTAAGGTATAATTTGTGGGTTACATTACACTACTGACCACATATTTGAGGAGAAGATTTTCATTGCCGACTAGGTACCACGTGGTGTCCTCTCGGCACATTTGGGTTGTCCATTTCGATTTTGAATGGCTCGGATTTGGAGAGAGAAAAAGGAGAGAAAGTGTTTCAATCTAGGCCATCCAATACACTTTTGAACAGCCCGAATATATTGCTCGGACACCACATCGACCGGGTGACGTGTACCCACTCCGCATCCAAAAATACCTCATACTATTTGAGAGCATATCCGTACCCTCTTGAGAGACCTTCTAGCTAGGTTGTTCAATCATCAAGAAATTCTATTAGCCCATGGCACTACAATATTTTTTGATACATAACTCAAGTGTTCGGATCAGTTTATACGTATAGAAACGTCCCATATATAAAAACTCAAATGACACGGATTTAATCTCGAAAATCCATCATTCCAAAATTTCTTTCATTACTTGGCCGGTTCCCTTTTAACTTTGATTCTTGGCTCCGCCACCGCTCCTCCAAGCACCAATTGCATCGTTTTGCTACTTCATCACAAATACGCTCGTTGTGATCTGTTTGTTTGGTATCTATATCCAAAGTTGAAAGTACCATATCTCTTTGCTTTTCTACTTTTGTCACACTAGCTAGCTAGAGTGTAGAATCGTCACCAAAACGCAACTCACCCCAAAAGTTCCATATCTTGAGAAGAAAATATATTCGAACACTGGATTAAATTCAATGAAGGAAAATCCTATATGTACCGACCAAAAATATAGGGAAATCGTACCGACGGCCGCGCGCGGCCGTCTCCGGCCACCGGACGGCCGATCCGAGCCGTCCAAAAATTTTAGAAAAAAAAACCGAGGGGCCCAACGAGGGAATCAACGGCATCCAATGTGTGTAGAATGCTTGATCTAAACACCTTATTTTTCGTGTATATATGGCCGGAGACGGCTGCTACCGTCGGTAGGAAACGGTCGGTGCAAATAGCACCACTCTTCAATGAAATTCATTATTGGCAAATTATATGTGTTCCGATCAAACATTTAATGATATTCGATCGAGTTGATATATTTTGCATAGATGTTCTAATCGATGAGGCCCACGAAGTAAACGTTTTCGATCATCGGAGCGAGACCGGAGGCCTGGACAATGCGGTGCTGTCCCTCCCGTTCCATTCTCTGGAGCTTCAGGCCATCCCCATCCTAAAGGGGTACAAAAAGCGAAAAAAGATAGGATTAAAAAATGAAAAAGTGATTCCTTCCTTCCTTCCTTCTTAATTCAATTCTCTTCTACCACTACTCTTTTTTTTTTTTTACTCATAATAAAATAAAAGAACCTTTTACCCTAATTTCATCCCTACCAATTACAAGAGCCGAGGGGTATCAATCTTTTTCCTTCGCATAATTTGCACTCGCAATCTCACAAGTTAGGTCGGTAAACGAGCCGAGTCGAGTTTTGTCGATCTCGAGCTCTGCTTATTTACTAAACGAGCCCAAAATTCGAGCTCGAATTTTAACGAGCCGAACTAAGTTATTTACTAAACGAGCTTCTTTAATTGAGCCAAACCACCCTTGACGAATCGAGTTTTTGTCAAACGAGTTGAGCCAAAAACTCAAACTCGAGCTCGGCTCGTTTACTAAATGAGCCGAGCCGAAAACTTGAACTCAAGCTCGTCTTGTTTACTAAATGAGCTGAGCCAAGCTCGCGAGCTGCTCGGTTCGTTTACAACCTTACTCACAACACAATATTTAGGCCTCGTTCTGCTAAGGTTCTTATTTTTTAAGTACTGATTTCTCGCTTTACAAGACAAACTATTCTATCATAATACATTACATCCAATTAAAAAAATAAGTACTTATTTTAGTTTTCCACACCTTTAGGGGACGTATTATTCATGTTGTTCACATTAACCAATAACTTCTTGGATCCGGGGGCTGTAGTGCACCCCTATGTAGTGCACGTGAAGTGCAGCACGCAGCAGTCGATCTCATTAATCAACGGTTTAGATTAAAAATAATCTATTACCGGTAAAAGATATTTATTACCGATAATAGTTTAAAAACACATCGCAACCGTTGATTGATGCGATCGGCGATCCTTGTGCTGCACTACACGCTGTAATGCACCAGCTCAGCGTTTCCCAATCCCTTCTTCCTCCTCTTTTATTTTCTTCTCTATTTTTTTCTCAGTTGCCACACCTTGCGATTAATTCTACCGCAAATTTTGAAAAGATGCCGCAATTAGAGCAATGGAAAAACAGAGGGAAGGAAATAAACTACTTGGGTACTACTTTATTCCTTTATATATTCAAAGCGGGTTGTGGGCCTTGTTACTTGCCGTGTGGGGGAGGTGGGCCTTCGATCACCTCGAATCGTGGCTACTTGTACCGAGAATATGGGGCGGTGGGCAGCGGGCATCCGGCACGTGTCCCCAAGCACCGACCTTCTGACTCCCGGTATTATCTCTGAAAACAAGGAAAAAGAATAGTCTACCCATTTTACAGCTCTCAATCTCATCGTCTAAAAGTGTTTTGAAACGGTCCGAATTTTAAAATACTATTACAGGGAAGAGCTCTTCGTTGAAAGGATATTTTTAAAATTTGGATCATTAATTGCCGAAAAGAACGGTGAAATTAAGCGATGCGGTGGAGAGCAGTGAAACACAACGGTGGGTAGCACCGCTGCACGTGGAAAGCGTTGAAGGTCTATAACCCGAGGTAGTTAGCAAAATTAACGGTTAGAAAAGTAACGGTTGGATAGACCCACCAACGGCCAACTGCCACACGCACAAGTAAGCGTGAGACAAATTGACATGCATTACTCATTACTGTCAAAAAAAAAAGAAAAGAAAAGAAAAGAAAAGAAAAACCAGGGCAACGTACCAAAACAACCTTCGAGGTTTGTAAAGATTACAGATTACCCCCCTCACGTTTGGGTGCGCAAATACTCACTGCCGCATAACAAATTACTCCTTTTGTCGTAATTTAGCCACTAAGAAATCCAACAGAATCTGTCTTTTGTAGTTTTTGAAAGGCTACAAGAGTGTGATTTTCTAGCGGCTACATCAGCACAGATGGTAATTTGTAATTTCTCAAACGTGTGGAAAAAATGTATAATGTGTAGGAAGGGTTTAATTGATTTTTGTACCTGAATTCGCAGGAAAAAATTTGAAAGATTTAATAAAGACCTTACCTCTTCTTTTTTTTTTTTTTGCAAAAGAGACCTTACCAATATTCAAATGGGCTGCTATTTTTGTAGAGACCCTTAAAATATTGTTTCAAACAAATTGAACGACTTCGATCATTAATGTGAGATCCTTAAAATACTGTTTCAAAAAAAAGGAATTCCACACAATTTGGCTCCTTTGTAAATGGTAAAGGCACTCCAAGTTTATATGTCGGTGCATATAATTCAATACTTTAGGAGTACAAAAAAAGTGTTTCTGGGCCTACAGGAAATGTGGCAAATTTTCTTTGTTGTGTTTTATAATTTTCAATGTTTATTTATTTTTTTAATTGTTTGAATAAACAAAGGATGGGTCAAATACGCGTGGAACGGGTGGAGGTGGCAGTTACTCGAAACGGTTTGTCGGTTAGCAAAAATTATTAGGTAGTCCTGGAGCACGGAATGGTGTCCGTGCTCCCTCACACATAAAATGCCGGATCCACATATGATTTGTGGATCCATCTCGTCGGTACCACATGGTATGTGAGAGGGAGCGCTGGTACTATTCTGTGCTCCTGAACTATTGAATAATTACTCGATGGTTAATAGGAAAAGTGGGGTGGGGGTAGATGACATGTGCAACTTCCGCTGTCGGTCGGAATTGTGGGAGCAGGTAATTACCTTGTGACTTCAGCAAAGTGGATGATCCAAGCAAATTTTAAACTAGAGATATCTATATAGAGAAATACTTATTTACGGAGGTGTTGTAAACATCTTGTTTGTTTACAGCACCAATCAATCGCAACTGTTTAAAGCACCAATCAATCGAAACTTTTTCATGGAAAAATTTAACTCTTCTCCGAAAAAGTTTCACCAACATTCCGACTGTCAAAAACTCTTTTGGACGGCGGAAATTGAATGCTGTAAACAAGATTTTCTCATCTATATATTCTTTTACGATATCCCTTCTTGAAAAGTGAATGATCAAAGGAAATTGAATCCGTCAACTGTCTCATTTCGATATGTCTATTGTTCATATATAGTACTGTAATAAATTGGGTTGAACTAAGTGAAAGTGATAATTATATTTAAACCGTGACATGTATTTCATAGGTCGTGAGTAAGCTCATGTAAATCTTTGAATATCTTGGAGGCACCTTAAAAAATATGCCTTGAAATTATATGGAACGAGAGAGCATATATTTTAAGAGACTAATAGACAGAAAAACGTTACATTAACACATGCATTCGCCAAAAAAAGTAGGAATATATGAGAAGTGCGCATAAAACTCATTGGTTTTGCATTGTATTTTCCTTACATTAAAAATGGAATGGAAGCTATTGTTAGCATGAAACTCGAACACACCAAATATTATTTGCAGACGCCAAAAAGAAAAAAGTTCAATAGCTCAAGTGGTTGGAAGGACAGATGAAAATGTCTTGCAAGCACAAGTTTTTAACTTGAAATCCACCACAGATATAATCATTTAGGCCGACATCGTGAATTCCCAACTCCTAGCGTAAATGGGCCAGCCTTTGATCGGATTGGGAAGGGAGCACCCAACTCCTGTCGAATTCGTTTCGATCATCAAACGACACGATGCATCTTACTAAGAAAAGCAATGGTAGTTCTATTGAGTTTGTGGTATCTTCCCAAAACTAATTTCGACAAATTAAACACCTCTTGAGTTCTCTACTTTAGTGACAACATTTCATAGCAACAGTTAGACAAATGAAAAAGGAAAATCAAACACCACTTCCATCTAAACTTGCTTGGTTAATTTTAGCCTGAAATAGGGCTTTTCACTGGTTCGAGAAAAAGGCGTGAGTAAGAGCCCACCTCAGTTCTACAAACTCAGTTCTACAAACTTGAATTTTGGGCCTAGCGGGTCTAGTCATAGAGTTTTCATTTGAAATTGGGCCAACAACAAGAACAAGAGAGAAAGTTAGGCAAAAGAGGTTAAAAACTTAAAATTATATTCGTTTTGCTTGGTTGAAATTATCAAAATAGATAATTCACCCAAAATAAGCAAAAATGCGAAAATTGGTTATTTATTTGTTGAGCACAAAATACTGACACTTAGAGGCCCCAATTTTATATGTTGTTAGTTCCTAATTATGCTTAATTGACTAGTATTATTATCTTTTTATTCATTTTCGTTATACAATTGTGTTTTTGCAGGAAAAGATAATAATCTCAATTATTTGGTCTCAAAGCCGAGCTCGTGGTTAAGTAGCCAAAGTGCAATCCAAAAGAATCTAGTCCTGAAAGAATTCGAGCTAATGGAAGGCAAAATAAGGAATGATATTAGATATTGCCTAATAAGTAGAGTTTGGGAAGGAAATAATTATATTTACCTAAGGTCAATTTCTAGCATTATATATAGAAAAGCAGAGAGTTCGGCCAAAGGGGGATCACCACGCACAGCACTATCTCGGCCTTCAAGGCCACGGCTAGAGAAAAGAATAGAGAGCAAAAGAAGAATATTTGTAAGATTATTATTATGAATTCTAGTCGAATGATTCATTTGTTTTTATCTATGAGAGGCTAAAATCTTCAACTAGGATTGAAGATGAAACCCTATAAGTTTTATTGAGTTATTTTATGCGTATGATTTTTTCCTACGTGCGTTCATAGTTTATTGTTCTGATCTCATTAATTAATTGGGTTGAAATTCGAACATGGATTCAATCGGAATGGGTTTTTTCCCATGATTTGATGATATCATCCTATTAATCGAATTGCTTGGTTTATCAGAGTTAATATTTAAGTACAAGATATCTACTGTGATTTGTTTTTT
The DNA here is from genome assembly GCF_030253575.1 of Rhododendron vialii. Classification (NCBI taxonomy): domain Eukaryota; kingdom Viridiplantae; phylum Streptophyta; class Magnoliopsida; order Ericales; family Ericaceae; genus Rhododendron; species Rhododendron vialii. The sequence goes on from NC_080566.1 coordinate 1,903,256, forward strand.
ATGCGGATACAGTTGATGATTTTGACTTAAACCTTGTAGCAGAGGAGGAACATATATTCGATATAAATAAAAAGGGCTTAACGATATATTATCCACGGTGGTTAATTTTAGCCTGAAACAGGGCTTTTTTCACTGGTTCCAGAAAAAGGTCCGAATTCGAATCCAAACAGGTTCTAAGTTATGGCCCAAAGGCCTGAGTGCGAGGATTGGGAGACGCTGCCAAGCAGGGGTGCTTGGCAGCGGTGCCGAGCGCATCTCGGCCGTCCAAAAGTGTTTTGGACGGCCCGGATGTAAAGGTACCGAACGGATTTAAAAAAAAAGAAAAAGAAAAGGAAAAAGATGTTTCGATTCGGGCCGTTGATTCCGAGATGAACGGCCGGATTGGCCGCTCAGCACCCGCTCGGCAGGGGTGCCGCTCGGCAGGGTCCCCGGGTCCAGAATGAGGTGGGTGCTGAGCGGCACCCCTGCCGAGCGGGTGCTGAGCGGCCAATCCGGCCGTTCATCTCGGAATCAACGGCCCGAATCGAAACATCTTTTTCCTTTTCTTTTTCTTTTTTTTTAAATCCGTTCGGTACCTTTACATCCGGGCCGTCCAAAACACTTTTGGACGGCCGAGATGCGCTCGGCACCGCTGCCAAGCACCCCTGCTTGGCAGCGTCTCCCAATCCCCTCATTCTACAAACTTGAATTTTGGGCCTAGCAGGTGTAGTCATAGAGTTTTCATTTGAAATTGGGCCAACAACAAGAAAAGAGAGAAAGTTAAGCAAAAGAGGTTAAAATTATCTTCGTTTTGCTTGGTTGAAATTATCAAAATAGATAATTCACCCAAAATAAGCAAAAATGCGAAAATTGGTAATTTACCCACCCAAAATGAACATGTATTGGTATTTTGTTGATTTTTTTTGCTCAAATCCACAACCACAACCACCGACATCCAACGACGTCCGTTAATATGAGCTCCCAACTACCACCTACCTTTTCTTAATGGAAGAAGGACGTAGACGGCTCTTTGGAGCCTATATATAGTCATGTAATCTCAACATTAAACTTAATGGAAGAAGGACGTAGACGGCTCTTTGGGGCCTATATATAGTCATGTAATCTCAACATTTTAGAGTGGGAGAGGAAAGAAGTGGCGGAGAGCAGAAAAACGAGCACTGAAGGCTCCTCCTTTCGTGAGTGAGTCAGGCTCCGGCAAGATAGAGAAGGTGATGTGAGGTGAGGGCGGCAGAGAGAAGGCAGGAGATCGCGAGTGTGTGAGAGAGATACCCAGTGAGGTAGAGTGATCAAATAGTTGGTTTGGTACTCCCGTGTAAAATCTTGTATTTCTTGCATGAAAACAATCTCAGATCCTCCTGTGAATGTACCCAATTGGGGAACCACGTAAAAATCTCGAGTTTCTATTTCATATCCCAATCTCCTCATATAACAATCTTTGAGGTTGTGGAGTTCTTAACGACAACCTACATATTTTGGATTTAGTTATGCACAGCTAGCTAGCTAAGTATATATATCCTCAAATAATAAGTCACTTAGTGACCCAAGAATCCATTGACCCAGTTCCAAATTACTGAGAATTTCTCCATCTGCAATTTGATACTTGCACTCACTCGAGCCTCTGCTTGAGCTGGGGCTTCTTCCTCCCCAGTTGCTGTGAAAAGAAAAAAAAGAGAAGGAGAGGGAAAAGATAAGAAAATCACGTTAAAAAGTCTGGCCTGCTTGAAGTTGTTTTTGTTTTTTCAATTCTCTTTACCATGCCATTTTCTTTTTGCTTGCTTTCGGAAACAAACACAATGAACTGCTGTTCAAAAATCAAATCGTTTTCCTTGTAAGTCTAGTTTCTGCAAAAAAAAAAAAAAAAAAGGTTTCGAAAATATCGAAAACACCTCTTTCGTGTACTTTGGAAAAGTGGGTTGTATGCAGAACATTTCTTGTTTTTGAAGACAAGTTGTTGTAAAAGGCAATTTTTAGGTTGAAAGATGACAGATATAGTCATTTTTCCTCTTGTTTAGTTGGTTGAAAAAGAAAAGGGGTATGTAACTGACAGGTCATTTCTGGTTTGTCCTTAAAATTAGTCGGTATCATTTGAAGGACAGGACATACTTTGGGGTTTGGACATAGATGGCCGGAGACATATCCGTAATTGTCTGATGCATTTGGGTCCCACGTGCATTATGTGGGTCCCATGTACATCGAGCAACTTGTGCCCGGATCTGTGTCCATCTCATGTGGAAACTATGTTTCTCTTTCGTTTTTCATTCTCTTGACAAATTCAAGATCCAAACAGATTCATGACTAACTAGAACTTCGAATGCGGTGAGAGTTATTACCATTTCTTTGATGGTGCATGCCTTCATGTTTCTGCTGCTTGTTAAAGGCCTTTGCTGCCATGAAAACATTTTTAGGCCTTTCCCAGCCTTGTCCAAATATGCCATGCCCTTCTTTCGGTTGAGGCCTGATCAGAAGCTCAAGCACTTGCAACTCTTCTTTCTCCACCCAATGAATGCAGTTCACAGGACATGAATCTACTGATACCTGCAAATTGTTGCAATTCATGTACATTTGTTCATCCCAAGTGATATAACTCTCAGAGTTAAAAGTTATCGGTACTGAATGACGTGGTAGTGATGATTTAGTACATTAAGTCACTTTGACAAGTACTTGATTCGGAGTAAAAGCGAGATTCACAAAGTTATTTTTTCTGTCAAGTACTATACCTCTATTTTTGTGTCATCGTCGCCATACTGAACTTTGACTCGGGCACAGCCAAGAGCTTCATCCATCATGAAGGTGTTACTCGCATTGTGGACACATTCTCTGCACCCTGCATCCATTTTCAAAATGTATTGGAATGGATTGAAATGTTTCCCTAACGCGTATCCTCTCATTTTTCTCTTCCTCTCCACAATTTTACGATCCAAAAGCATGGAAAATCCATGTTGTATCGCAATTTAGACTGTGGTTAAGCCATACATTTGTGAGTGGATCTAGCTAGCACATGAGATAATACAAAGAATCGACATCCTCAAGAGGAAGAAAACCTAAGAAATGCAGAAAGCCATGTAATGTGAAGCTATTTTATGCAAGAATCTATTTCAAGAAGCTCAATATGGCCAAGAGAATTCACATTTGGAGAAAAACCAAGTGTCATATGCTACAAAGAAATCTCTCCAATAGTAAAGAAGCGCAATACCTAACATCAGATGTGATAAAAAAAAAAAAATATCCCTTTGATTGAAAAAGTTTTTTTTTTTTGAATTGTAGGAAATTCAATAGATAAGCAAACAGTTTACAGAGGGAAACAACACAACAGCAAAGCTACATTGCAATGGGAAATCCTGCACTAGCTCTAGCTCTACTCAAAATTAAAGGTGTTGATCATCGTCTGCAACTAGAGAATGCATAAATGACATCAGAGCCCTCCGAGCAAGACAATGGGCCTGATGGATATCTTTGTGGTCAACATTCTTGATCCTACAGAAAGATCGCTTGAGAAAGTTTCTTGAAATTTTGTGGGGGAGAGAGAATATATAACCTATGCATGCATTTTCATCAACAAATAGAGCTTGGGGTCTGAAGGGGCCATTCCAAGTGCTGAAACCCAAGTCAGGGATGTTTCTGCCAAAACTAAATCTCAGTTGGCCAATAGAAGCATCATACTCTCTTCTCAGATCCTCCCTCATCAGTACCTTATATGCCTCATTCAGCATCAGAGTATACTCATGACCCTGAAAGAAATTTGGGAAACCCCTCAACTTTAATTTTTTCTCAAAATGACAAGAAGGTTGCTTAGACATGGAAGCAAAAAGGATCATACACATAGAGATTCGTGCGCATGAGCGCGACGAAGCATGCATACTCCAAGAAGGGAGTGGTATTCATATCGTATCAAGTATCAACATTGGACACGGGTACTTATCAGGGATATGCTTGCGGATGCTTACTAACGCTTCGCAGAAGTTTCTACAATCCGAAAAACAATTTACAACAATTTTGAAGTATTGGATCTTTGAATACTAAGTCACTTATCCTAACTTTTCATGAAAAGCATACGCGCAAAAATGTTGCACTAGGAAAAAAAAATTCGTGGGAGCTACCAAAATTAAAAGTGACTACCTAGCTATTTTCAAGAAATTAACTTGTATGATGCACTAGAAAAATATAATGGGTTCTCCCTATAATTGAGACGTGTATTCCGTACCGCAAATACAAAAAAGAATAGATTATGGATAAATATACCAGGGGACCCTATAGTGAGCAATCCTGTAGCGCGCAATCTGAGTCGTTCATCTTGATAATCAATGGTTCATGTATGTTTGTTATCTTTTACCGGTAAAATTTAACAATGAATCTGAACGATTGATTGGGAAAACGGACTGGATGATCACTACACCCGGTAGTGACTTGCTCACTACTGGGTACCCGGGTCCATGTATCCTAGCCCTACTTGTAATTTTTATTTTTGTGTTTGTTTTTCGTATTATATATGTGTACTATGATCATATCTGAATTCCGTATACATGCTCCACATATACCTATAAATAAAATTAAAAGGCCACATAAGTAAATGTTAAAAAAAAAAAAAAAAAGGAAACCAATGAACAGAGCTCAAAAAACTGGAAAAAAAAAAAAGAATTCAAAAAGAAAAGAATGGACCTTTTGGCCTGCAATATCTGGGTGATACTTCTTTTGTAACTTTCTGTAAGATTCTTTGATTTCTTTGTTAGTTGAATCCACAGAGACTCCAAGCAACTTATAATAGTTCTTCTCTGTTCTTATTCTTTCCTCAACCTTCTTGCAGCATCTAATTCCACTAGTAGATTTCTGCTTCCACCTCCTTTACAACATCCAATCCAATTGAGAGAGAGAGAGAGAGAGAGAGAGAGAGAGAGAGAGAGAGAGAGAGATGCTTCACCTCCTTTACAACATCCAATCAAATTGAGAGAGAGAGAGGAAATTACCTGGAAGTGAGATTTGGGGGATGGAAATGTTGATGCTGAAAATGGGTTGGAGCAATTATCCGGTGAATTGAGATTCCAGAGACCAACATTTCTTTCTTTCTTTCTTTTTTTTTGGGTGATTGTTTTGATGGTTTCTCTCTTATAAATGAAAGAAGTTTTGGAGTGGAAGAAAGAAATGACTCTTTGATATTTTCTTTGGGTTTTGGATTATGGTGTTTTGATATTTCCCCACTAGTTTTTATTGGCTATGGACCTATGTTGAATCTACTTGCTCCTGTGGTCCATTGACCAGTAACAACTTGCCACGCAATGCTTCGATGCCACCATGGCAAAAAACAAACAAACTAGTAGTGTTCATATTCTTTTAAGGAAAGCTAGTGCATAGATTCAGAAACAAGGACTTTGGGTTGGTGTTGTGCAGTGGTGAGCGTAGCATCGTATTGGGCACCTCAATCGTCGGATCGTGCATCTGATGGCTCAAATCTTATCTCAGCAATGAATGACTCTCGATCGTTGGTTGCCGAAATGAGATCCGAGCCGTCGGATGCACGATCCGACGGCTCAGAAGTGTGCAGCATAATACTGCGTACACCACTACACAACACCATTCCCCAATTTCATATGGACACAAATGTGTATGAAACTTTTTGATGCACGTAAGTCTGTCATTATTTTGTAAGGTTGACATGCATCGAACCATTATGAATATATTTCTTCTTCTTTTTTGTGCACATAAACTTCATACTACATACTTTTCGTATTTCTGTTGATATTTCCAAAATCATCTCAACTCTTAAGAGTATCTTTTCTTATTAACCTCACTTTATTCTTTTACAAGTTTTGAGAAATAACTCAGTATTATCCTCTGCACGGTTCTCAATAAATTTCTCTAACTATCTATTTTCACTTACTACATCAAAATGTGTTCTCAAAATTACTCAAAAACCAAACAGAGTGCTTGCTTTTATACAAAAATGTTTTCTTTATTAAATTTCATAATATGGATAAATGACTGCTTCAAAAATTTCTCTCATAGGGCTATCACTAGAATTTGTTCAAAAAGTTATTCTGTCAAATGCTTGTTAGAAACAAAACAGAAGTCATCATTCCATAAGAACTGTGCTACACACACAGCAATCTGTGCACAATCTGTGCACAGATTTTATTGTGGGGCCCACCACGGGTCCCACACAAATTATCCGAGCCGTTAATCAAATGTAAAACATTTTTTCAAGGGTTCCCGTAAAAAATAAGCTCAATCCAACACCTATAGGTGTTTCATCCAACCATCTAACTTTTCATTCAGATTTTCGGATAATGAAAAGTTATATGATTGGATCGAGTACCTATAGGTATCGGATTGAGAAGTATTTTTTACAGGGACTCTTAAAAAAATGTTTTACATTTAATGAACGGCTCGGATAATTTATGTGGTACCCGTGGTAGGCTCCACAATAAAATCTGTGCACAGATTGTATGTGTGTAGACTTTCTGGATGTTTTGTACGTACAAAATAGAGTGAAACAATTCCCCAGATTTATGGCAAACTAAATCTACAGAATGACAGGACAGATGATCCTACACATTGCACAAAATTATAGTAGTAGATGACATTTGCTTTGACTGAGACATCCTAGTACGGCTGATAAACGAACCCGACGAGTCAGAATAGTTCATGGTTCAAACTTGATTTGAAAAATTTAACTGAGTTCTAAAAATATATTTGAGCTTGACTTATTTATAAAATAAATTGATCATAAAAAAGCTTTAGTCGTGCCGAACACAAACTGATCTCTTTAATTTTTTAGACACCATCAATCGAACGAGTCGAGCAGTACTTTGTTCAAAAGCTTATTGAATTTCAAAAAGATGTCAAACCTTGGTTTGTTTATGTAACAAACCGATCTTAAATGAATTTTCGACAAACGAGGTAAAAATTGAGCGGTTTGGTTTGTCATCCTAACATACTAGTGGGCGGTAGAGTTGACAATCAAACCCAATTAGCGAAACGATTAATTGTTCGAGTTTTTTTTTTCTTCATAAGATGAATTGATCCGAAAAGAAGTCCAGCAAAGTCGATCTCGAGTAGCTCGAATTTTCAAACAAAGAAAATCGAACAAGCCGAATACTGACTTGTTCTAGCTTAATTTAATTTAATTTAAAAGTTGGAGGAAGCTTTGGAAAAGACGTTCGGGCTTGGGTTGTTAATACAGTACGTATCCAATCGATCTCCATGGGGAGGCGGCGTCGTTTCGTTTCCCTTCTCCTCCTCCCCTGGAACGGCCGCAATGAAACTGGGGGAAAGAAAGAAAGAAAACAGTCCCTTGATTTTTTCGATTTCTTTGTTTCCCAACGCCGCCAATCGCATCGACCATCAGATCAAATGATTTCTTGGTAGCTATTTATAGGGGTGTCAGCTTCAGACTATATACGGGATCATCGTGATTCAAATCGAAGCAAAATGGCGATTACGGCGTGGAGGTTGTTGCTTCTTCTTCAACCCACCAGGGTTTCTCTCTCTACAACACTAACCTCTCTTTCATCCCTTTCTCGCTCCAGAATCCCGTGTATGTTCATCTCGCTCTACCTCTCTCTGTATTTAATTATGCTTATTGAAGTGAATGCTGTTATTTGGTGTTCTCAGTGGCAGTTGGTGAGAAATTTGAGCCTCTGAGGAGGAGATGGGTTGCGAAGGGGATTGAACCTTCAGGGAAAAATCATGTGAAAAGATCTCACTGGAAATTGTGTGTACAAAGTTGTTATACCAACAATTTCTGTAAGTCAGGTTAGTTTTAAGCATAGTTCTAATCATAGTTGTTAAAAATTTACGATACAGGATACGTATCCTACGATTTTGTTTGTATTGTCTCATTCGGAGAACGATACGTATCCCACCCTGAATCATTTTTTTTTATAGAAATCCTATGATACGACTGCATATACTACGATTTATACGCGTATCCCAATTCGATACGTAGATTATTTATTGCGAAAAAGTGTCGGAGTGTCGGACCTTATTTCTGAAAGTGGAACCCCAAATGCATTAATCTAAGTCATTTGATCTAATTATGGCATCTTCCAAACTATTTGATAAAATTCAACCTCAACTTAGGATTCGTGTAGAAGAAAGAACCGTACTTCGATTGTGTTTTGTTGCCTGACTTTTCTTTCTCTAGCAAAGGGAACATGAAGTCTTAATATAAGTAGGCTCTAGTTGAAAGACTTAAAATTTTGCTTCTTAAAAACTTTTTTCTTAAAAGTAAACATAGTTTATTGGTGTTATTAGGTGTATCAACTTTTTATTTATATATTTATTATGATTAACGTTGTTATTAGGTGTATCAACTTTTTAATTGTATTTTAATATTAATTATGATTAACGTTGTTGAAGCATAAACTAAATTTAGTATTTTGGCACAAGAAAGTTAAGTCCAAATAATTCCAATTGACAAAATCCAAAGATGGAAGATGTTATTGAAGAAAATATAAATATCTAGTTTTTAGGAACACTAAAATATCTATCTCTAGAAGATTTAGAATATCCTTGCAAAATATCTAGAGTTTTTTTTTTTGTAAGAATTAGTTACACGTGTAATTCTAGAATTACCTCAAAGTTTATATTGTATGAAAATATCTATGGAGTAGTATAAATAGGGATGGGTCTAGCTATTTTCTACCAGGCCAAAGTTTGAGTTCCAGTGTAATACAAATAGTCTCATTCCCCACTCTTGTCGTCTTTAGTATTCTGCTCTTTCAAAAATCTTGTCCAACTAAACAGTAGAAACTCACGTATCTTAAGATACACGAACTCACGTATCTTAAGATACACGATACGTATCTGATACGATGTATACAATTGAAAAAACGATACAAGATACGTATCCCGATTTGAAAACATTGGTTCTGATATTCTGCCAATGGCATGATTTGCATACACAGGATTATCAACTCCTTTGAAGCCAGTCCATACGGAGCTTTGTTCCGGCTTTAATTGGGCTCCCCTGCAAGTGAGCGGTGGTGTTGGGACCTAGGATTAGCTGAGGTGCGCGTAAGCTAGTTCGGACACCTGAGATATCAAAAAATAAAATAAAAAATGAACTGCATACACACTAGGTTTTATTGTTTGTTTTGCACATTAGGTTGCTCAGACTTTCTTATTTTAGAGTGCGGATTATGATCATGTCTCCTACTTGCTCCTACATTTTATAGCATAGAGATGTTGGCCTCATTTAGCTTTATCATAAAACATGAACTTTACTCAAAAGGTGGAGTACTAGTGTACTACGCATCGGTAAGGCCGTAGACTTGTTACTGATTTACTTATAACAAAAGGCACTCTATGCCAGGTTATTTATCGTTATTTTCGTCTCCACATTTTAGAGTGTTATGTCTTTAATATACTTCATGGTAATTCACATTTCTATTTGATTGCCAAAACTTGTTTTTTTTAATGAATAGTTCTTGAAAAATTGATGAGCGATAAGGAATAGTTCTCGAAACCATTAGTGCAATGCATATGTGAAACTTTTTTAGCCACTTATATGATGCGATAGTGTATTCATTTAGCATGAAATGACTTGTTGGCACCCCTTTTAAGATTTCCCCCTAGAAGCCTCTCTCAAGTTGTTGATTCTTTGAAAAATAAGTTTCTCTTCCTGTGATTTGCTCTTTCAAAATGGGAGCAATTCTTTAGCTTTTACACCGAGTACAACATTATACATTCATTTAGCTAAATCCAACTTAATGCTTCCTCATGGAGCGCCTAATCAATTAGTTTGTAGCTCTTTGCTTGCTTGTTCAATTGAATGCATCTTATCCTTCTAGAATTTTTCATTCACTTCTTCACCTAACGTTTGAACTTCTTGAAGAAGCTACTAATTTGGAAAGGCTTAGGGTGCTCACTCATAAGCCGCAAACCTTTGGGGTTAAAGCTCCGTAGGGTCATGCATATATGGTTGCTTTCTGTTTATCTTGGTCATCTGTTATCTCTTTGCAATCTTTGTATCTCCAATTTCGTTTCATGGCTTGACACCGTACGGTTACCCTCATAACTACTTCCCACTGCTTATATATTGTTAGTTTTTTTCTCTATTGCTAATTAGTTCCCTGAACCATGGTTGAAATCATGTTGGGGATGCAGGGCCTTCTCTTAGTTGTTGCACTGTCTCATTTTGCTTTCACTTTTTGAAATAATCTTTCTACCTACAATAATAAAGCAAAATTTCATTGTTGGCATTTTATCAGGAATGAAGTTTGGTATGCGGAGCTTATTCGGTTTATCAGCTGCGTTCGGAGCGATCTGCTTTCGGCCGCGTATAGTGTACGCAATGGATGGTGAGGAAAAGTGGTTTCTGACACTGTGGATCCCAAATGATCAATGACTGCTAATCAGTTGTTACTTTTTGGTGCTATTGTTGAATGTTGATGCTTGCCTCTTTCAAAAGTAAAAAATTATGATCTTTTATTTTTGCAGGTTTTGACATTTTGGGAGACGAACATCGTGTAGGGTTTCGGAGTCCTACAGATGCAGAAGAAGATCCTGAGGATGTCTTGATATTGGCTAGAAAACTGTTGCCACCTGCTTTTCTCTTCATAACTGTGTTGGTGAATTGGGGTCATCCCGTCATCCTTGTGGCTAAAATCATTCTCATTCTTCTTGGTACAAAGCCACGCCCCTTCTCAGTCTATCTCTTTATTGAACAGGTAATACATTAGTTGCACATGTGGAACTTATTACTTAACAGAGCCAAAGTCCATATTTGTTAAGCATAAGCCACTATCACTTATTTGATGTCTACTTTTGTTACTTAAGCCTTAAGGGTACTGTAATAACACATGTATCGTAAAACCACTGGGTTAATACAAATGAGCTGGAGAAATAGAGGTCTATGAACGGGATCTCTGTAGGTCAAGGGGTTGGTCTATAATAAACGAAATGGGGCTTGGGAGGCGATTTTGATTGTGTTTACTGACAAATTGGCTAAACGCCAGTGTGAAGCAAAAGCCCAGTGAATATGCTACATACACAATATCTCCTTCTATTTCTCAATCTTTCTAAATTATTTTGTTTATACATTCTTAGCATATGGAACCATAAACTTTTAATCTCTTAGCTGTTGACCTCTTGGTTTATAGTTTATAGGTGGAGGGTAGTAAGACTTGTTATTGTGCACTTCATCATGGGTTTAGTTTTGCATACATGTCACTTTACGATGATTTTGCCTATGAATTCTACAAAGAAGTTGGATTTTGTGAGTAACTGGAAGTTAGTCGGCTAGAATAACAACATTCAGAGAGCTGTCAACAGACCAATTTTTTGAGATCATCTGTGTGTTACAATATGGAAAAATGCACGTGGTCATACTGCTAACATAATTATTGACTTGCCATATGTGCATTGTGATTGATTGCGCTATGGTTTTTCCTGGAATACAGTTACGGCAAAAGTTTATTCACCAACAGCCTTTGCTGTACAAATTTAAGGTGAACAATCTTGCACGCTCTGTTTGTTTAATTACACAAATTATGTATCTTGTTGAAGATTTCGTTCAGATTCTGACTTCTAGTTATTGCCATTTTCTTGCACCTTTTTTTCTTGTAAAGTAAATTATTATTAACCCAAAAGTGGATAGTAAGAGAATGATCAAAGACTCCAGCTAAGCTAGAACAAAACACAACAGGATAAGCACCTATTGAGTAGACAAGAAAGGAAACAAAGGTAAATCCCAATCTGAAGAACTAAAAAGCTCTTTGCCACGCAGCATAAGCATCCAAATACAGGAAGGCAAAACTCAGCAATTTGAGAATGTCCTATCTCAAAACTAACGTGGCTTATCTTCATGAGGAATTGAATGCTCTTTCCTTTTAGGTGGAGGAGGACCAATTATTCGTTGTAGGACACCCGTCTTAGCTCGTGCACCCCTCTTTGATGCAGCTTATCTTTTAAGTTTTTTTTCCCCCTCTTTTGTTGTACTAATACTGATATGATCACCTTTTACACATACTTTGTTTGGATCCTTCAACACCTCTTCCTGCACTTCACTAGAAAAAATGAGACACCTTTTACACATACTTTGTTTGAATCCTTTGACACCTCTTCCTGCACTTCACTAGAAAAATGAGACTTCGAACTCTTGCAGAAAATTGGATACGGCGGAAAATAGAAGTTTTCTCTGTTCTTAGAAACTTCTTTCCCATTTCCATCCCCCTCTCTATGCTCATTCTCATCCCCATTACTACCAGTCTTCGTTAATGAGTACCTTCAATCCTTTTCTCCTTCTCCCTTCAAACTTGACGTGAAGATTTTAAAGGAGAATTAAGGTGACTTCAAGTGGAAGAATGGCCGAAGGATTACATTTGGTACACGCTTCGGTTTTCCATGGGACCTCTACATTTTTCACCAAAATCTTCATCAAAGATTTTGGGAACAACTGTACAGACATCCATCTCAATGCAAATTTTTGTGAAATTCAGCCAACTCATTTTCTTGCGTTGAAATGCTTATTCATCGTTGTCTTCGGTTTATTCACGTAGAGTGCTATAATGAACTGTCTCTTAACTTACCTTGTCCACTTTTTGTAACCTGTTCTGTTCTGCAGTTATTATATGCCAAGAAAGTTGAAGTGGATGACTACAAATTCTTCTGCCTGGCTCGAGTCGAGTTAAACAATCAAGAGTTCACTTTGATTGGAATCCTGGGTAGTTGGTGGGTTTTGCCATGGTCAACAATTCAGGAAGCACTTTTGATCCCTAGGAACAAGTTTTTGCAGAATTATTTGAGAAACTGAGAGGATATGTAATCTCGTGAGATGTTTAATCTACCGAACTAATAATGAGAGATTGCTAATGTATATCTCATCTTTTTGGGATTTATTTTCCTGTGGAAATTGTATTCGACAGCCGGAAATGCAGTGTGCTCAGTTTTGTTATCCAATTTCATCTCTAATATGATCAATATCCCTGTTGATATCACCAATACCCTTGTTAATATGGGTTGATTCTTTTATAATTCTATCAGCTAGATTATTTAACTAAGTCCATGGAAGGGTGTTTTTCGGACACTACATTTGTTTTTTGGTACTTTACTGAGTTTTTCAACAAAAAAAAGGAATTGGTGTAGAAGCCAGTCAAACTCAAATCTAGATCGTCCATTGCTGCAATTAATGATTTAGATATTTTTTTTGCCAATATTGTATACATTAGCGGGGATTAGCGGGGTGTTAGAGTTAGCATAGGAGGGTCCAGAGCCTATCCATGACCTTGGTCCCCAAAGCCCGCCCCTCGTAAGGCTTGAACCTAAGCCTCCACGGAGGAGGGAAATGAGACAACCAACTACACTAGCAGTATGGTTCAGATTTGCTCGGGCTAGTAAGAGTTTATAAGAATATCCGAACTATTGATTATAACAATGTAGTGTGATCCAGATCTGGACTGTTCCGTTCCGTGCAGTGCAAATAATACGAACCCAAAATAATATCAATAGTACTAATTAAAATGTTAATACTAATAATGATAATGAAAAAGACACCTTTCTCTTTCTTGAAGTTACTTTGTTTTATAAGTTAAGACCCAAAATCAACGTAAAATCATTAGTAATTAAGAGAAACATTAATCACGTAACTTCTTGTTACCAACTTTTCTTGGCTATTTAAACCTAGCATCTTCTGGTGTAGAAGCCACTCAAACTTAAAACAAGTATTCTTTAGCACCACCCCTTTGTTTAGAACACAACCATGGCCATCAAGCAAGGTTTGGCAATTCAGATGCCTGAAGTTCTCGTAACCATGGCGGTTTTCATTCTCGCCTATGGCACAATGCTTGCTGCATCGCACAAGTCAAAACACACCGACGAAAAAGCAGAAGTCGATGCATGGTACAAGTCGCTCAGTTCCGACCCCAAGCACCCTTGGTTTAAACAGCCGTTGCCTCCACAGCCTCACGGCAGGTTCTACTTGTACGCGAAGTACTGCCTGGATGACATAGACGACAAGAAATGTGTCAAACAGATATTCGACGGAATTTTCGATAAGGCTAAGGTCGACGTTAAATGTGGTTGCAAGATTAAGAAGATGGGACGTATGTGCATGATGGCTGTAGCAGGGACTACTGGCCACATGAAGAAGTATGAGGCCGAAGCCGATAGTATCTACAAGAGGGCCAACAGGATTTTGGATAACTCCGATAAGTTGTCTAAGTGCCCCAAAAAATAGTTTGTTTTAATTTTTTTTTTGATTCGTATATTATCGGTATTTGGCGGAACTTGTTGAACACATAATGTTCAATTGTGTTCAACATACTGATTTATTTTGAGCTGTCTTAATAAAAATTGCCCAATTTTGCCTCTAAATTCTTGATCCAGTTAGCTGCTACTACATCGTACAACATTCTTCTCCAACTTGCTTTGCTTAGCGACCTCATACATCGATCATGGCAAGTGCCTTCACGAGTGCTGTAAACCCAACCTAAATAGCCTCGAAACTTATGGGGGACCTTACTGATAATAAAACGAGGATGTTGATTCAGAACTTATGAAATTGAGATTTGAAATCCGACAAAAACCGATTCTTTGGCGATTTCTATGTAGAAAAACCTTGAGTTTGGACATGAACTTGGATGATTCATCATTTGATGATTTTAAGGGGCCTTCATCACGAATCATGGTGTGCGTACACGCACATACGCTCTTACACGCACCCGCCTCCGCACGTACGCGCCCGTGCGCCCCTCGGCCCGCGTCTTGGTAAATAATAAAACGTTGTTCTCGTTTTATTATTACATTACGTTATAAAGACAGAAAAAACAAAAAAGAAAGAAATAGCAAGCCAGCGAACGACTGAACGAAGTGAAGGAGTGAAGTGAGATATACTCGAAATATTTCGACCGTAATAATTCAGTCCGTTGAATTATTATCGCAACAATTTTTTATGAACAAAAACAAATCTTTTTTCTGTACATGTGTATAGATTTATCAACTTCCTCTTTTGTGTAAAGTATGTCAAGAATTATTGGAGTACAAAGATGCTACATGCACAACGGTTGTGTAAAACATCAAACACAACCAATCTCCATTTGTCTATTATTGTAATAAATGGTCAAGATTCGTTCAAACTTTTTCTTGGAAGAGTTAAACTTTTCATTGGAAGAGTTCTTGTAAAATCTAGAACGTCTAAACACATCTGAATAGCTATCTTTGTGAACGGTTAGAATTTGTTACACAACATACACAACGGTTGTGTGAGTATCATTTCCGCAATAAAAAATCACCCAGAATAGCTATCTTTTTTTGTTAGATTTTGACACCTTTGACCCCAAATATATCAAAAAGTACCTCAAGAATTCTATTGGAAATTCTATTTTTCCCATTAGATTTCCATACTCGATGATATACTTTTACTCTAGGTATTCGAACATACTACCCATAAATCATAGATTCCTAGCTCTACGCCTGCTTATTGGTTGATACTTAGAGTGCATTTTCACTATTTTATACATTGGAAAACAAGTTAATGACAATAGTCAAGTTGTTTCCACTAAAGCCGTCAAAAAAAATAAAAATTGTTTCCAATAAATGGTACTCCATTTTAGTCCATTTAGCATGCCTAGAAATTCTTAAAGACATGTATGTTAGTCCATTTAATTTAGCGGAAACACTTCCTAAAGTTGAGTCCTTGTAACAACTGGACCTAATTTTAACTGTGAACTCTATAAATTAAAAAAAAAAAAAAAGAGCTCATTTATTGGTTGGAAAGTTCTCTCTCAAAATGTTTGATCAACCTGATTTTTTGCACAAATAAAGTGCTTGCAAATAACCAATTTGGGACATAATACTTAATAAGAAAGTGATTTTGGCACTCCACATTTAGCTATTGGCACTTCACTCTTTGTCTTTATCTTATATGAAATTACCAAATTATTTTTTATCTTGTTAGTGTTCATTCACTTTTGAGGTTATTATTGTAATTTTAAATAAGAAAAACACAAAAACATAAAGTACTAATGATAAAGATGGTGTGCTAAAATCAATTTCTTGCTTAATAAGAACTCGGAAGGCTTTCACCGAGGAAAAAGACTCCAACTAACTTAACTGCCTCATACAGAATGAAAAGTGCCTTCGCAAGCCTCTTTGCTATAAACCCAACAAAAAGCTTCAACTCTTACATACAAACAAGTGTTTCTCTGCTGAAAATTTTCTCCAATCAACGCTTGATCACTCACGGCAGTGCTCTTCATGGGCATTCGATCAAAATGGGTATTTCATCAGAGAGGTATATAGCCGTTAAACTGCTTATTCTCTACCTGAATTGCAGAAAATCAACCGAAGCTGATCAGGTTCTGAAGGAGTTTAATGGGTTTGATCTTGTTGCGCATAATTGTTTGATTGCGGCTAGTGTTGACAAGGGAAATTTGGATGAAGCTCGTAGGGTGTTTGATGAAATGCCTGATAGAAACGAGGTCTCGTGGACAGCGATGATTTCCGGGTTTTTTAGAGGAGGAAGAGTGAAAGAATCGATGTGGTACTTCGAGAGAAACCCATTTCAGAATGTGGTTTCGTGGACTGCGGCTATTAACGGGTTTGTGCAAAATGGGTTGAATTTGGATGCAATTAAGTTATTTCGGAGAATGCTTGTATCTGATGCTATGCCAAATGATGTCACTTTCACTTCAGTTGTCCGGGCTTCTGCAGATTTGCGTGATTTCGGGTTGGGAATGAGCGTTTTGGGGTTGATTGTTAAATTCGGGTTCGAGCATAATATCTCTGTTTGTAATTCTTTGATTACATTGAGTTTGAGGTTGAGTGAAATTGATTTCGCTCAGAGAATTTTCGATCGAATGGAGACAAAGGATGTTGTTTCTTGGACTGCAATCTTGGATATGTATGTTGAGATGGGGAACTTGAAAGAAGCACGTCGGATATTTGAGGACATGCCTGAAAGAAATGAAGTTTCTTGGAGTGCTATGATTGCAAGATACAGCCAGAGTGGCAATGCCGAAGAGGCAGTGGAACTTTTCCGCCGGATGGTTCAAGATGGGGATGATCCCAACAGATCGTGCTTTGCTAGCATTATAAGTGCATTAGCTAACCTTAAGGCTTTACAAGCAGGAATGAATATCCATGGACATGTTTCGAAAATAGGGCTGGAGAAAGATGTCTTCATTAGTAGCTCACTTATTGACTTGTATAGTACATGTGGGGAAACCGAAGATGCACGCTTAGTGTTCAACTTGATTTCAGAAAAGAATGTTGTGTGTTGGAACTCAATGGTCAGTGGTTACAGTAAGAATGGTCAAGTAGAAAAAGCTAAGGAGGTGTTTCACCTGATACCCAATAAAAATAAAGTCTCCTGGAACACTATGATTGCTGGTTACTTAGAAAATGAACAATGGGATAAGGTTTTTGAAGTCTTCAATCAGATGCTTTTGTTTGGGGAAACGCCAAACAAATCTACCTTCTCAAGCATTTTATGTGCTTGTGCTACCATGGCCTCCTTAGAGAAGGGAAAGAATCTACACGGAAAAAGTTTTAAGCTTGGACTTCAAAATGATGTTTTTGTAGGAACTGCACTGACTGACATGTATGCAAAATCAGGGGATATTATGAGCTCAAAGAAGGTATTCAGTAAAATGCCTGAAAAGAATGAGATTTCTTGGACTGCTATGATTCAAGGGCTTGCAGAAAATGGATTTGCTGAGGAATCTCTGATTTTGTTTGAGGAAATGGAGAAGACCAATTCATCTCTTGTACCCAATGAGCTAATTGTTTCAGCGGTTCTATTTGCATGTTCCCACTGTGGGTTAGTCGATAAAGGACTTTGGTACTTCAATTCCATGGAGAAGGTCTATGGTGTAAAGCCAAACACTAGACACTACACCTGTTTGGTTGATATGTTATCCCGATCTGGACGCCTTTCTGAGGCAGAAAAATGTATTGAAACCATGCCATGGAAACCTGACTGTAACTCGTGGGCAGCTTTGTTAGGGGGTTGTTATACATATAAGGACGAGAGAATGGCAAAAAGGGCAGCTATGAAGCTATGGGAAATGGGAGAGGACTCAGAGGAGAAATCTGGCGGTTATGTTTTGTTGTCAAATATTTATGCTTCAGCTGGTAGATGGGTTGATGTTTTGAATACTAGAAAGTTGATGAAAGAGAAGGGACTGAAGAAAAGCAGTGGTTGTAGTTGGGTTGAGGTGAGGAATCAAATCCATCATTTTTATTCTCAAGATGGAAATCATAATCAGTCAGAAGAGGTATATGGGATTTTAGAACTCGTAAAGTCTGAAATGTTGGCTCCTTAGACGTACATAATTTTCAACATTCATTCTTTTGAGTATATTCAGAATGTTTGGAATGCTCATTCACATCGTCCAACAATCAAAGCCTCGAAGTACGCTTCATTATTCTTCCGAAAATTACGGAGAAATGGTTCTAAGTGGTGAGGACGATATAGCATCAAAATCAGTAGAACAAAGCAGGATTATTGAAAGGTTTTGTAGCTAAATGTTAGACAAATAGAGCTGAATTTCATGAAAAGACTGTTTTTCCTCAATGAAGTGGAGCCGATCAACATGTTCAACATTGAATCTGGTGAGATTGGTGACACACTGTTTTGGCATAAAGACAGCTACACAAGGTGCCTGGATCATGTCATATTAGGTATGTATGAGATTCTCAGTATTAATTTTTTCAGTTATTCCATTATATCTTCCCCTTCTTACACAAGCATTCATGCACATATTGGTATAAACGCATTCTCCCCTGAAATGTCGATAACTTAGACCCTATAGTCAGTTTAATACAAAACAGATTTTGTCTCTCCAAAAGTCTAAGAAATTATAGCGCATACCCCATCTGAGTTCATTTACTATCAAATAAGGACTGCCCTAAGGTTATTTATTCTTCCAGACAACAAGCAGCCATCCCAAATTAAAGAAAATTAGTCATAATTAAGGCGGTAAACTTGACATTGTCATTTAACCATAATAAATGTTAACAGCTATATAAACCTAGCATCTTGTGGTGTGTAGTCACACAAACTCAATTAAGTACTAATTTTGGGCACCAACACTTTGTGGAAAACAGAACCATGGCCATCAAGCAGGGTTTGAGAATTCAGATGCCTGAAGTTTTTGCAACCATGGTGGTTTTCATCCTCGCCTATGGCACAATGCTTGTTGCATCACACAACTCTAAAGAAGTTGATGAATGGTATAAGTCGCTCAGTTCCGATCCCAAGCATCCTTGGTATAAACAAGCATTGCCTCCACCGCCTAATGACTACTTCTACCTGTATACAAAGAATTGCTTGGACGCCATAGGTGATGACAAATGTGTCAAACAGATATTTGATGGAATTTTTGGTAAGACTGGGGTCGATGTTGAATGTGGTTGCAAGATCAAGAAAAACGGGCACATGTGCATGATGGCTGTGGCAGGGACTACTGGCCACATGGACAAGTACAAGGCTGAAGCCGATAGTATCTACAAGACGACCAACAAAATTTTGGACAAGTCTGACAAGCTTTCCAATTGCCCAGCAGCCTAATTTGTTTTGACGTCGTACCTTAGCAGGCATTTAATAGAAGTATTGTTAGGCATTTGATAGAACTATTGTACTCATATGTTGTACTCCTAATGTTGAACAGTGTGCTATAAACTGATCATTTGGAACTGTATTAATAAAAGGTTATTCAATTTTGTCTCTCAATGCTACATTTGTCTGACATTTTGCAACTTTAATTTATTACATTTGAAGTTTGTTATCCAAATTACTATTTTCACACTCCTGATATCTATCATATGACTCTCTCGTATTAAAACCAGCTTTCATTTGTGTGTGTGTAGTCTTCATATTACCTGGGTTTGAAAATCGACAGAGTTTTAAAAGAAAGGTACTGTAACAACAAAGTAAATAAGGGCAAAAGCGGCTTGTCTCCAAAGACGAATCCATGGCTCCTTGCCATATTTCAGGACCTCATCGGATGTGAGATGACAATTGAATCAAATGCAAAATCGATGGCAAGAACAAAATTGAAGACTAACGAAAGATACCTCCATTAATCTTCAAAGATATATTGACACATAAAAGAAAATCGATGTTGCAAGGCAAATACCAATATTCAAGGACGAAATCGATACATAAGATTCTAAATTTCTCCTACTCCTCCTAATTATAACCCAAAAGTGGGGTCACTAAAAGACAAAACAAATTAAAAACAAATAAAGATAAGTTTTTAGATTTGTTGGGAAGAGACTTTACAATGAAGGCTAAAGGGGCTATTTATAGGGAACAAAATGTGTAGGAAATAATATCCTTTAACTACTTTTCATCCTCTTCAAGTCATTTGCTTCCACTTGTCAGTACTTCTATTAAAAAATGTATAGGAAACAAAATGTGTGCTCACATTTGTATG
This sequence comes from Rhododendron vialii, assembly GCF_030253575.1. Taxonomy (NCBI): domain Eukaryota; kingdom Viridiplantae; phylum Streptophyta; class Magnoliopsida; order Ericales; family Ericaceae; genus Rhododendron; species Rhododendron vialii. The sequence goes on from NC_080566.1 coordinate 1,923,628, forward strand.
TGATCATCCTGAAAGATATCATTTGGTAACTATAGGGTTTGGCCAAGTGGACATGAGAAAGCGAATAAGCGCTTGTCCTCTATGAGGTCGCATGTTCAAATCTCACGGAGGCGAAACATTCCAAACCTTGGTACTACTGGAGAGTTTGCCCAATCGTTAACGTTAGGACTTCGGAATTAGTCGAGGTGCAGCAAGGTAGCCTGGACATTCGGTTATAAAAAAAAAAGTGCCATTTGGTGAGGTAATTGATTTAAGGGGCCAACCACTTGTGTAACGTAACATAAATGTAGCTCTTTAGACGGTGGTAAGGCCGCGTGTGAATTTTCTTGTGTCAATTTCACCATGTTTATTGTTTTCAGTTTGTTTGTCGTTCTCTTTCCAAATCACAGAGAACCAAACTAGTTTTGTCCACGTGAATGAAGGATAATTTGTGGCCCACCCCAGCAAAGAAACACAACCCATGAAGAAACATACTAAATGGACAGCTAATTGCTGATCAATTCAGCATTTTCTAAAACAAGATCTTGCAACAGTTTTCACCTCTTTTGATCATTAATTGAACGGTTTAATCGATAGCAGAATGATACACACAGAAAAATGAGTGGGCTTAATTGGAACCCCAACAAGTAGGCGAAGGGATTGGTTCCCGGATTAGTCGAGGTGCGCATAAGTTGGCCCGGACACCTGAATTGTCAAAAAAAACACGGAAAAATACGCAGGATTTGAGAGTCACGTCATTTGTCTATGAGAATTCTGGAGAAATATCACATTCCTAATTGAAAACCATCATATCCAAGGTGGTTGGATGTTGGAAAATATTAATGGCCAAATGTGCGACCACATGAAACTACTCAGTACTAGGCCAGAATACAAATAAATTGAATCATCTCAGCAGGGTCCAGTCGACCGCCCAAATCACCTAACATTTGAGGGCTATGGGAACACTTCATCATGCCCAGAAAGTCAAGATGACAAAGCCAAAACCAAAAGAAAAAAAAGGTTCTCCAATCATGTACTCAAATCTTTGAAAAGGTCGAGTGCACAAAATTCCCACTTACTGCATCCACGAGAGGTAGTAAGTAGGAAGCCTTTCGCTGTTGAGCGAAACTGACTACGAATTTGCTCTTTGTTTCTTGAGTCGGATAATAAGATGCTCTTTGTTTCTCCAGTCGGACATAAAAGCTCCCCAAAGCTCTCAGATCGGTTCCATTGAATGCAGTAGAGTTTGGTCTGCTGGAATGGTATCGGGAAGGAATGGGAATGTTTGTATGGGTGTATTATGATTTAGTTTACAATGCATAATGCTGGTATTCATTTAGCGAAACATGGTACTGAGGATTCCAATGGAATGTTCATTCTGTTCTAGCTTCACGCAAGTGAACCAAACACTGCCTTACTTCGGCTCCAATTATACACTTCTCGATGGCTCATCTGAGCTCGGCATGGTTGAGGACTCAGTTGAGGTGCCGGAAGCTCCCATTTTCGTCAATGCATTCAAAATTAAACTGTTTACGCTACACGATCTATCAGAGCTGGCAGGGTTGAGGGCACTAGCAGTAAGAAAAGGAGGTTGATTCGGCACAGGAATTTCATCGTCTCTGTTAATTAGCATATCAACTACTTCCTCCATCGATGGGCGTAGAGCAACTGATGCTTGCGTGCATAAAAGCCCGATTTGAAGCACGCGTGATGCTTCTTTTGCTGGAAAATCACCGTTCAGGCGAGGGTCAATGGATTCAGGCAACCTGTTTGTCTTGTAAAGTTGCCAAACCTGAAACCAAAAAAATCAGGGATTCCCACAATATCATACCAAACAGCTTAAAGTGAAAACTAAGATTGGTTTCAAATGAGCCATTTTTGAATTGAATGGGATGGGATTTGAATCTTACCGATTGTAGGAGTGAACAAGAGTCTTCCACGAAGGCGTGACTTTTTCGACCACAAATAATCTCAAGAACTAGCACTCCATAACTGTAAACATCTGCTTTCTCGGTAAGCTGTCCTCGAACAAGATATTCAGGGGCCATATAACCTCTGCACAAGAGATGCTACTGTTTAACTTAAACAACTTCCATCATATCGGTTCTCTCTTAAGGGAAAATATTTTCCTAGTGCAACACGATATTCAAACCAAGGAACTAAATTTCGTTTTGTTTCTCATCGAAACAGCTGAAACGTTTCTGATACCCAGGAGACCGAGACAGAACATTAACAGAATCCAAAGTTTCAGTGCTTCCACATACCATACTGAAACACAGACAAACATGTCGACACTCTGTGAAACTTACCAAAGTGTAAAGTTGTTTCAACATCTTTTGGAAATTTCAACCATGATGTTCTCACACATTCCAAATTCTTTTTACATTTCCACTGTGTCCCTGCTACATTTTCGAAATGTTTCCAAAACATTTAATTTATCAAGCTAACCGAAAGGAAATCATGATCCTTGACTAAAGCAAAATGTAGTTTACTTCGAATGAAATGGAGGGAAAAATGGCTCATATCAACCCAGCACGTAAGCATCACTAAATAACTTGAATGAGAGATGTTATTTAGTTGCCAACTCTCGGAGCATTCTATATGGCAAGAGGTGGAAAAAGATCGGATAAAACTTTTCTCTTACAGTGTCCCGGCAATTCCAGTGCTCAGGTGAGACTTATCAGCAGCAAAACACCTAGCAAGCCCAAAGTCTGCAATCTTTGGAGCAAGATTCTCATCAAGGAGAACATTGCTGCCCTTGATGTCCCTGTGGATTATTCTTGTTTCTGAGCCACCATGAAGATATGCAAGCCCCTCAGCAATTCCTACTATTATATCAAGCCTCTGCTTCCAGTTTACATTTTGAGACTTATCCTTATCTGCACGCAGCCCAAACGAGAATAAGGGTAAGAGTAAGAATCTCTGCAATTTAGATCCCGTGCCTCATAGTTTTCTGATCAATAAGTTAAGAAGCACGACATGTTTACCAGCCTCATGTATCGGTGTCAGACACGTGTTTGAAACTGTTAAAAAGGTGTTTGATCGTTTTTCTTTTCCTTTTCTGGTCGGACACGCTGGGGAGACAATGAGAGATCATAATACAATTTGTAGAAATAAGTCCAGAGTGAAACTTTCCATAGATGCTTATGTTTGTAAATTGTTGATTTATATGTTCGTTATAATATTTATCGTTTCCCGTATCCTAATTTGATGCAAACATCGTTGTGGGTGTTATATGAATTTCAGGATACACTACAATACATACATACTCATGTGTCCTTGTGTGTGTTTCTTAGTCAAGAAGTGTCAAAATATAGATGAATAGTGGAATTTCCAAGACACACAAAGAGGAGACATTTACCAAAAAGGAACTGATCGAGGTTCTTGTTCGGGACATACTCGTAAACCAACAGGCTCTCAGGGCCTTCGATGCTACAACCCAAGAGCTTCACAAGGTTCTTGTGTTGAATCCCACTTATCAGGTTGACTTCATTGAAGAAATCATCTACCCATTGCCTAGTATTGTAAAACAATCTCTTAACTGCAATGGTTTCCCTATTTGGAAGTGTCCCTTTGAACACAGAACCTGCTCCCCCTTGGCCTATTTTCCTTGACGGATTAAAGTAATCTGTTGCCTTCTCGAGTGCTTCGTATTTGAAGTTCAAGCTGGATTTGTTGAATGAAGCTGAAATTTGACCGAGATTGTTGCGTTCTGCACGAATGCAAGAAAAAATAAATGTATTATGAGTCATACAATTGTTCAAAAACACATAATAGCTACTTCCTTCCACTTTTCTTGCTTCTTCGGTGCTGTCTGTCTTTTAGAATGAATCATTACAAAGATGTCTTCGAGTTCTCAAATTCTGGAAAAATTTCTCAGCTAAAGTATGAAGAACATCTGAAAACAATTTGGTTGACGACTTGACGGTCTTGTAGACTTGTCTCCGGGAATTTTATTATTTTGTTTTAGAAAAGGCTATCTTGTAGGAGACAACATCATAAACATGTGTTCAAATTTTGGAAAACTCTCTCAGCCAAAAAACGAATAACAAAGGAAAACGATGAGAGTTCTGGTTTTTGCAAATAGTTTCTCAAAACATTCTGCAGAACAGAACTGATATTGAAAACAACCGAAAAAAACAGTTCAATGTGCAGATGAATGATGATTATATACCTTGTTTCAGCCTTGGCAATCTCACATAGCAAGCGTAAATGGCAAAGAGTGAGAACATGAAGAAGGTGGTCGCTGCCAAAGCAATAGCTACAATGAATCCTGTTGCAGATTCCCCTGAAAAAATTAAAACAAATGATTGCCAAACAAGGTACTAAATCTGTTTACAATGGTAAATACATTCATCTGATATCAAATTACAGGAACCAAAATTTCTATTAGATTCCAACTCAATTCTGGCAAAATAGCCTCAACAACAAATACTTAATCTTCTCAACCTAACATAAAAATTCCATTAAATATGCAGGTTCATACATGATTTAATAGTAGGACTGCTAAACAAGCCGAGCCGTTAATTATTCAAGCTTTGTTGGAAAATTTAACAAGCTCCAAAAATATGTTTAAACTTGGTTTGGATAATTTACGAAGTGAGCCGATCTCAAACAAAAGCTTTAATCTAGCACAGAGAGAGAGAGAGAGAGAGAGAGAGAGAGAGATACCCTGGTGCAAATTTCCAGCCTCATTTTGGAGGAAATTGTGGGTGGAATACCTTAAGTAACAACCAGCATTCAATCCCCTACCTTCCCCACCGGGCAAACAATCTCTCACATCATTAGCAGCCTTCTCCAAACAATCCCTACACCCAGCACTACTCACAGTCTTCCAACAAACAGCCAAGCCAAACACTCCCTTCACTTCCCCCGCCGCGAATCCACCGTTCGCCACCGCGGTTTGTGTCACATTATCTGTTAAATGCAAAAAAACAAAACAGGATATAATGAAAAACAGTCACTAAGCACAGGAGAATACAGATATAGAACACACAGATATACGCGATTTAGAAACAAAATCAAGAAAAGGAAAAACTGACATGAACACACAATTGCACGAAGAATCAAACAAAGACATGTGGGTACCTTTTCTTGCTCACACTAGTTTTTAGTGCGTATAAAATGAATCAATAAGAGAGTATATATATTACCCCAGCATAAACAAACATGCATTCATATCCAAGCATTATTTAAATACGAGAAAATCTAAGAAAACACGCTTGGCACAACATGCTAATGTGACACTATTTCAGTGGCAGCTAAATGAATTACTAAATTTTTTTCTGGGTTTTTTTTGGTTACAAATTGAGCAAAATATTGTGCATGCTGATGGGTTCCTAGACTCCGTCTTCAAATATATTTGTAAACTAGAGTTGGGTCGGACAAGTATGCAAAGTGACAAATTATAAACCGAAGATCATTTGAAAATAAAATCGATATTAATTTCAAACTTCACAAACTCAATCAGTTTCAAAAAAATATACCCGAAGAGGGAAATCAAGGGTCCACGTCATTTTTCGAGTGAATCTGAACTCTTGATTTCTCTTTTCGGCGTACATTCTCGGTAAATTATCTGGGTACCTAGCATTGCTCATTGTTCAATGTCGTAGGAGTTGATCATTGGTAAGAACAAAAAGTGAGTTTAGATGAATACTTCAAAAAAATTCAAATAATTAACCTGTACAGTAAATACGTATCAACATTACCAATCAAGTCACCGACACTGCTGTTAAACTCCGCCCCCCTCGCCACCCCACCACCACGACGGCCAGAATCAGTACAATTCACCGAATCCCGAACCGGGTCCACGCTCTCTCCAAAGAAATCATATCTATCATATCTCAGAAAGCACCCGTCGAGGTAAACGCGGCCGGAGAGGGCGGGGAGGCAGTGCGGGAGCCGGGTCCGGGCGACGGCGTAGCAGAGGAGGCAGTCGGTGTGCGGGAGGTCGTCATGGCAGTGGGCGAGGGCGTAGATGGGTATTACACCGGTGGAGTTGACGGCGGTGTGGCCCCAGTTGTTGGTGTAGACTTGTTGGGAGAGGAGTTCCATTTCTTTGACGAAGGCTGGGATGTAGCTGAAGTTTTTCTGCGGCGGCGGTGCGGCGGCGGCGGCGGTGGCGGTGGGGCCGCAGAGGAGTGCGGCCTCGTAGATTCGTGGGTCGGAGAGTGAGAGTGTGAGGAGACTGAGGAAGGGAAGTAATACCCAGTTTAGATGCGGAGGTTTCTTGAGTTTCCAATTGGGTGTCAATGTCATTTTAATTCCTCTCTCTCTGTGGCTGAAATTTGAATGTAGAAGGTGAATTGTGAATAAAAGATGAACGATTCGGATGATGCACTGCAGAGTCTGCACGACAGGACCCCGTTTCGGTGAATGAATAGGCTCTTCTTCTTCTGCTGCTGCTGGATTTGTGGAAGACTATGAGGTGGGTAGATTGGGGTGGAGAATACGAATTTGAAGAGAAAACAAAGAAGAACTTGACTACTCTAGTTCTCCACCTTTTTTGTGTTCACACCCAAAAGCCATTTTTGATTTTCCTTTTTTCTGTCATCTACTGCTACAACTTCTTCATTGTTTATTTCCCTCTCTCTCTCTCTCTCTCTCTCTCTCTCTTTCTATATATATATATATATATATATCTCTGTGATTTGAATGTTGGTGGTGATTTGTGAATGAAGAGGCTCGTTCTTCTTCCTCTTTGGAATTTGTGGAAGGCTATGAGGTAGCTAGGTAGAATTAAAAATTGGTCTGAGGTAGATTGGGCCGGAGAATTTAGAATTTGAGGAGAAGACAATTACTACTTTAGTACGTTTTTGCTTTTTGGTTGAACATTTGATCCATTTAGAAAGGAGGATCAAAGACACATCTAATTTTCAAGAAGCTCAAGAAAAGAAAAGCTGAGGGCAAACAAGATAACCCAATTTTGAGGAAGAGGTGCTGATCCAAAAGAGGCAGCCCGATTTGCTTACCTAGAACTTCATTCTCTCTCTCTCTCTCTCTCTCTCTCTCTCTCTGTGAGTTGTGAATGAATAGGCTCGATTCTTCTTGTTGTTCTTGATTTGTGGAAAGACTGTGAGGTCGGTAGTTTGGTGGAGAATTGAAATTTGCAAAATCTGAAGAGAAAACGTACAAAAACCTCTTTAACTACTACACTTGTGTTCCCACCCAAAAGCCATATTTTGGTTTGGCTTTTTGTCATCCAATCCTACAACTCCTCATAAATGCAGAGGAAGAAATCTATTCTTGTTCAGACTGGTGGGTAGCCACGCATTGAGAAATTTTTCAGTGGGTACCACGGCACCCGGCTGACGTGGTGTCCGAGCAGGCACATTCGAGCCGTCCAAAAGTGTATTGGGCAGCTCAAATTGAAACACTCTTTCTCCTCTCACCGCCACACTCTCTCCTCTTTCTCTTTCCAAATCCGAGCGTCCAAAATCGAAATCGACAACCCGAATGCACTGAGCGGACACTACATGGTACCTGCTTGGCACTGAAAAATTTCTCGCCACGTGGGCTCCAATGGAGGAATTCTTTTAGTTGGTGACTCTTGCGGACAACAAAGGAGCTAAATTCTCACCGCACAATTGATTGAGTTCGATTTTTTGGAGTTAGACAACGAAAAAGTAATTTTTGTGAATTCTTTAGTCCCAGTGTAGATGGTTTGCCTTTGACGGTCAAGTTCGTATTTGCTCGTTAAAATCTCATTCAAGATTCGGATATTAATGTAATCAAGGTTGAACAATTTTTTAAAACTTATGTCTTTAAAATCAAGTTCGAACAAACTATTACTCATTTCGTTCGACTTGTGATGTATGAAACATTCAATCTACGGAAAATCAGTTAGTGTTCAGCTTGATTAAAGCTCGTTCGTCTCACAAGCAAGTTAGAGTTAGAACAACCAAGCTCAAGCTCGTTTGAGTTTGGTTCGAGTTTTTGAAGCTCATAAGTTTTCAAATCAAACTTAAAGAACCACTGACTCGGCTTGTTCGGCTCGTTTATCACCTCACAGTGTATGTCGTTGTAATGTTCTTACCGTTCATGAATACATGAGGAAAGAAAACAAATGAAAATTATTTCCCTCACTAAATTTTCTCTCTCATTTTTAATATTTTTCCCTCTTTCATTTTAACAAGGAACTGTGTTAGTTTCCTGTTCTTTTCACTGCTAATCAAACAAGGAAATTTCTGCAGAAGGTAGTCAAAACACCATTGAAAATTTTCTTAATTGACTTGTTTCCAAATTTTGAGAGTTACTGCTTAAATAGACTACCAAACATACTATGCAACACAGACCAGAGTGCACAAAATGTTATTGAATCCGTCCTATGTGTATTGGTCTCACATCCACACACCTTGTGGATCCGTACCTTTATGCATCGGACGAGTACTTCGGACATATCTGAATCGGTGCATTCTGATGAATGTCCGAAATGAGATGAGATCTAGACCATTAATTGATGAAACGGACGACTGAGATGGTGCATTACAGAATTCCCGTGTTCATACGAAACATTACTTATGGATTACCATTGAAGTTGCCCCATATGGATTAGGGAAAATGACGGCCAAGGACGTATTTTGATAATTAATACATTTTAAGGACGTGTTTTAACAAATGTTCTTAGTGTCGTTAAAAGGTATTAATTATCAAAACATGTCCTGGGCCGTCATTTTCCCTATGGATTACCGTATGCTTGTGATTTTTCGCAAGCATTTTGTTGTCCTCAATCAAGCCCATCTTTGACCTAAACACTAGCACGGAGCATAGAATTAGCAATTAAAAATGGGGTAGTTAGGCTTACTCTATTTAATTTGTACTCCTATTTTTGTCACTTCTGATTCTTTTTAATATTTAGGCCGAATTGTTTCATATTTTATTCATCATAACAAGGACTATTCGAAAATTAAAAACATATGACCAAAAACAAATATAAATTTCACATTAAGCAAAATAAGCCAAAACAGACATTTTGACTTATTTAATTAGTCTTTTCAGAACAATATCAAATTCGTTTCTCATTTTTATACTTTTTTGATAGTCTCGTCGAGACGAATCAAATGTTTTGACTAGAAGTTCCAAAGAAAGGTCGCTAACAGAATAAGTTGAGATAATCCAAATTCAACTAAAGTCTCACGTTAATTTTTCCTTGATAAAAAGGATGGAGGAAGGAATCGGGTGACCGGCGTAGTTGTCTCCCTTAACATAGCAATAGGGATTCAAAATCCGCAGCACGAAAGGAATCAATTGCCCATATATGTCTTGCAACCGCATGAGAAAGTGCGGAGTCCGCCGACACTTAGTCTAGCCACTGGTTATTGTGCGTGCCAACTAGTCGTCTACCTACGTGTACTTTGCCAACTCGTATACTACCATTTTGGTGTTAAAATCTTTACAAAGAAAAAGAAATCTCTGATCTGTCTATGAAAAGTAGGTAATCTATCAATTAAGGATCATTACAGTAACCCACGAGCCAGGCATGGATTTTGACCTTCTGGCTCCTCCTTAAGAAGTCAAAATTAACTTGTAATCTCACGGCACTCGCGTGTCCGCGACACACAAGAATTTCTGCTCCCGAAGGCCTGTTTGGTTGATGCATATTTGACCTGAAGGATAAAGTGCTTTCCAAAAAATCAAACATATCGGCTGTAGCACAAGGAGCCGCTCAATCTTCTCTCGTCCACTCATTTGTGCTCCACCAAATCGGGAAAGAAAAACAACGAAAATGCCAAGAACAAAGAAAATTTATACGAAAAGTGTTTCGAAAAGAGCAATTAGTGGTTGAGATTCACTTTGATGTGTGGGACCCAATCATCAAAGCGAATCTCAACCGCTGATTGATTTTTTCAGGATACTTTTGAAGTAAGTTTTCTTTATACTTAATATTATTACTCGAAAAACAAACGAAGAAAATCAAGATAAATAACGGAAAAATTGGGCCTAATTCTTCCACGTAGCAAGGATTATACATGCTGGGAACAAAATGTCAGCGTTTACGACAGCTCTAAAGATAAAGTGAAATGATTCGTGCACAGCAGCTGTGCACAGCGGTCTTTTTCTCCCGCCTCGGGTCTCGCAAAGATGATCGAAGCCGCTCATTTTGTTCAAAATATGTCGTTTGAGGTTTCTGTAAAAAATGAGCTTCGTTCGATATCGTTAGAGGCGTTAACAAAACACCCAAAATCACTTCAGAATTTAGCCTTGCGCGACCCGAGGCAGGAGAAAAGGGCTGCTGTGCACAGCTGTTGTGCACAGCCCAAAGATAAACCTGCACGTGAACCCATTGGGATTTGGCCAACTGGATATGAGAAAGCAGGTCTCAAGTTCAAATCCCATGAAAGCGAAACATTTTAAATCTTGGTCTTGCTAAATATTTACCAGATCATTAACTTCAGAGTCCCAAAGTTAACCGAGGTGAGTGCAATTTGACCCGGACAACCGGTTATTAGAAAAGAGTCAGACAAACTTGCGATTGTTGTGTTAAATGTTTTACGAGAAAGTACACACAGACCCCCTCAACTATCATTTTTTTCCACATAGATCCCCTACAATTAAAATCGTTCATACAGACTCTTTCAATTATAACCGTTAACCAATTAGCACCCTTCTGTCAAAAAGATAGTTAAGATGAAGAGGTTAGCGAAGAAATTTTTATAGATGAGGGGGTCAGTAGGCAGTTTTGAAGGGGTAGAAACGCCATTTTCTTTCACATTCTGTTAATAGATTTAGCCAATTTTTTATTTCATATAATTGAGGGAGTCTGTATGAATAATTTTAAATATCAGGGGGTCTCCGTAGAAAAATAATAATATTTGAGGGGGTCTCCGTGTACTTTTACCAATGTTTTAAAAGGCTGAAGTGAAATTCACCTTAATAATGTTTGATTTTAGGAGAGACGGTAGAAGTGGGTACGACAACAATTTTGATCTAGTGAAGTATAGTATGAAGAGCTTATTTGAGAATAACAATAAGAGTCCTGCTACATACACAGCAGATCTGTGCACAGATTGTGCACAGATTTCGTTGTGGGGCCCACCACGGGTTCCACACAAATCATCCGAGCCGTTCATTAAATGTAAAACATTTTTTCAAGGGTCTCCGTAAAAAAATAAGCTCAATCCGATATTAATAGGTGCTTCATCCAACCATTTAACTTTTCATTCAGATTTTCGGATAATGAAAAGTTATATGGTTGGATCGAGTACCTATAGGTATTGGATTGAGCTTATTTTTTACGGGGACATTTGAAAAAATGTTTTACATTTAATGAACGGCTCGGATGATTTGTTTGGGACCCGTGGTGGACCCCACAATAAAATCTGTGCACAATCTGTGCACAGATCTGCTGTGTGTATAGACTTTCTGTAACAATAATGTAATGTACTATTAGACTAGCAGGTCTTACTCAAGGGTTTGCTCCATCTTAAATGTCTCATGTTCGAAATCTCTCAAGTGCTATTAATTTCTTTTGGACCAGTCCATACGGAGCTTTGCTCTGAATTTAATTGGGCTCCCTGCAAGTGGGCGGCGAGATCAAACCCCTAGGAGTAGTCGAGGTGCACATAAGCTTACCCGGACACCTGTACACAATATGTGCAAAGCTTTGATGGCTTGAGAACCCATGTGGGCGGCAAGATTAAACCCCTAGGAGTAGTCGAGGTGCACACAAGCTTACTCGGACACCTGTACACAATATGTGCAAAGCTTTGATGGCTTGAAAACCCATGTGACTAAGTTTCGAACCAAAAGAAAAGAACAAAAAAAACAAAATTAAGGATATGTATATGACGAAAATTCATCTTTCATTATTATTATTATTATCAACATCGTAATATTTACATGAATCAATTGAAATGGAGTGTTGGTGAGGCCTAAAGCTAAGAGAAACTAATGGCGAATCTGACAATATTGTTAGACACTCATCTGCAAAAGGAGGCTTTGAAGGATTAGGCAACTCCAGATTCTTGCGTTCAAGCCATTGAACCACGTCTCCCATGTCCGGGCGCAACGACGGGGACTCTTGGGTGCACAACAAACCAATCTGGATAATTCTTTCAACTCCTTTCGCATCTTCAATTGCAATGCTTGTGTCTATGATCTCTCCTGCTGTCTTTGCCTGGAAGTGTTTCCATGTCTGCGGAATATAGGAAAACAAGGCTGAGCATACGTGAAAAACAACCGGGTAATGCATTAATCCGCGGTTGGATGCAAGATTTTCACGACTGTGTTTTCTTGGTAAAATTTTTTAATGAGTTTGGACAGTTAGCGTTAAAGTTATTCAAGGTTGAGAGAGGAAATGGTACTGATATCTACATGATTCAAAACAGAATGATGTGGTCTTTCATATTGTCATTCTTTTTCCCAAAACAAAACACTTATATGGTCTATATTATTACTCATGATTCTGCAAGCAAAAGCATCTCTGCAACATCATTTTGAAACCACTGATGATATGCCAAAATTATCTTTTGACAACAGATGTATGGGCATTCCTAAGCCTTCTATTTGAGCAACTAGCGCCGTGACACATGATGATATTCAAATATCGCTGTCACATTATTCCGGTTAGAACGTTTTATTATAAGAATTACGTTTGCAGCAAGAATGATGATCCGCATGCACAGGAAGGGAGAGAAACTTACAGTTGTAACTAGAGTGCTAAGAATGTCCTCAGAATGGTAATTGTTGTTCTCAACACCGCTGATTATTTCGAGAACAAGTACTCCGTAACTGTAGACATCTACTTTTTCCGTCAAGCGACCCTGAGCAAGGTATTCAGGAGCCATGTAACCTCTGAAAATTAAACACAAAGAGTTAGTTTGCATAAGGTATCCATTGCATATACAATTTAGCTGCAGAAATATGTCCGTTAACTACCGAAAATTATGAGCTTTCAAGTGTTGAATCATGAAACATATCATACTCTACTGGTTCAATGTGTTGATACAGGATTTTGTATTGATTCTCGTACTTCTTTTCAGCCAGTTCGGATAATCTAATTCGCGAAAATTCCAAGGCAAGATTATAAGAGATGAAATCTCATACTTACAGTGTCCCTGCAATGGCGATGTTGGAACCAATTTGGTCGTTTGAATAGAATCTTGCTAGACCGAAATCCGAGATTTTCGGTCTATATTTCCAGTCTAGTAAGATGTTACTCGCTTTGATGTCTCTGTGAATAATCCGTGCTTGACATTGTTTGTGAAGGTACTCTAACCCTTTGGCTGTTCCTTCGATTATTCCCAGCCTTTTCTTCCAGTCCAGTCCTTTCTTCTTCTCCGGATCTTCCTTCCATTTCGCGCGTAACATAAATTAGTTGCCAAATTCTAAACACAATATTAACAGTAAGTGATGAAATTAGATTAAAACATTGAGAAGCTGGTTGACTGAAACAACGATTCGAAAAACACGAGTTTTGAAAACTTTTGCCAAACAAGAAGCAATAGAGAATTGGTACGTAGTGACAAGCATACCGAATAGGGTGCGGTCAAGGCTTCCCTTCGCGACGAATTCGTACACAAGGAGGCTGTCATTCTCGAAGCAAGAACCGAGGAATCGCACCAAGTTCTCGTGTTGAGCCAAACAAATTATGTCCATTTCGTTGCAAACTGTATTGGTTTGACTCCTGCCACTTATGAATAGCCGCTTTATCGCGATTTCTCTCCCATCTTGCAGTGCTCCCTGTCATCTCAAAACCAGTTCCAAATCAGAAAAAAGGGTAAAAAACCGAAAGGAAGGAGGCATCAGCACCAGCGACCTAGTAAGACTTTGTTTGGATCATGAACTTATACTAGTCAAGAACAGTTATCAGAATTAAACACAAAAACAATGACTCAAACAGAACCTAAATGAACTGATTAATTGTACCTTGAATACTTCACCATAACCTCCTTGTCCAATCTTGTGGGATACGCTAAAGTCATCGGTTGCTTTTTGTAGTGTTGAGTATTTGAATCTCATGCTTATTGTTATTAGTGAATTTATCTCCAAACCTATAAAAAAAGGTTCGCATTATGATTATCAGGTGTTAAATATGAAAAATTAATGACTTTTAGATAGGGGAGAAAAATTAGTCCTTACCTTGAGTTTCAAGCTGGTGATTTTTTATTTTCTTGTAAATGAGGTTACCAACAACAATCCCTATCAAAAACACGATCAACGAAAAGGCCGCAGCTCCAAGCGCGTACTTGGCGTACATAACGAAATTATCTGCGAAAGATTTACGTAGTAATAGAATGTCAACGAATCGAAATGAGCAATGAAGAAGAAGAGCGCTCAGAGTGGTAACAAAGTATAGGATGTTGATTATGAGATTGCAAGTAGTATTTGAGTAAGTTCTCAATTGTGTGACACTTATTGACACCCGATTCTAGATTTTGAAAGCGTCGCCTCCTTGCCCTAAAAAGTGAGTAGGCGATGGCGAGTAAAAACTGGGCGCGCGACAATACTGATGCAATGGGGTGCAACCGTGTGAGATAAAAGCTATACTTTTATCATACAAGAAAAAATGAAGTACAACACAAAAATTTAAAGAGTCTGCCGGAGATGATACAAAAAAAGACTAAAGTAGCTAGCAAAAAGCCTTACTCTTGTTGGCAGACGGCGGGTGGAAGTAACGAACAACGCAACCGGCATTGTAAGCTATCCCCTCCTCCGACGGCAGGCACCGGGCGACAGCCGCGCTAGCGTTGGCCAAGCACGTAGCACAGCTGCGGGTGTCCATTGTCTTCAAACAACTAGCCACGCCATGGACCGGTGAATCATCGTCTTTGAAAGTTTTCTTTTTCCCTCTGGCGTATCCTCTGTTTCTGGGCGCCCTCTGCGCCAATTCGTTGATTAAAACTGTTGCTGATTCCGTGTATTGCTTGGGTGCACGGGCAGTGTTGTTGCTGCATCTCTTTTTTCCCAATTCAATTAAATCAGTCAATCAAAACCCCTATTTATGCTTTGATGAATTTTAATTCCGCAATGCTACAGACGCAAACCGAGACCCACAGGTGCGTTAAGAACAGTCCGACGTGTGTGGTCCCACATGTTAGGCGTGGAGTCCACACACGTCTGATGGTACTGGACACACGTGTGTACATCCGCATTTGTACACCTTCTATTTCAATTTTACGTGCAGTTTGTTAGAAACTTTTCTGGCGCAAAATAGGTTTGTTTGAGCAGTACGAGACAGCAACTAAAGGGCTTGTCATCCCAAAAGTCGCGAGGTCGACTCTCACAAAGGCCAAACGTTCCAAACCGTAAGGGCACTAGAAGTTTGCATGGTCGTTTAACTCTTTACGGACCCAGAAATAATCGAGGTGCACGAAAGCTGGTTCGGACACCAAGTTATCAATAACACAAAAGAATTCAATGCCATACAAACTGAGAAACAATGCATCATTGTAACACTGTCTAGTGGGGAAAACTTTAGAGAGCTTGAGGTTCAATTTATGTATTTTGCACAAAGTTTGAGACCTGATTTTATGACTTGAAGTGCATTGATGGAGTAACAAAAAATTAGGGCAGAAACTTCTGAAAAATATGACCATGGCTTCCAAAAAAATTAAAAAGAGAGAAGGTTAATTACATTCTGCACCCAAACATTTACTCTATATCCCATATTTGATTTTGAATTTCCAAACGTTACGATTGACCCCCTTATGCTTAGGATTTATCAATTTTCTACAAGTTGTTACGTGGACTAATGAATAACGCCAGCGTGGCTTCCAAAATATTTTCACATACGCGTCAATACACGGGCATGTTGGAAGGTTTACATCAGAATTTGATCTAGCGAATTGTTACAATTGAAATAGGTAATCAAAGCGTTCAATTCGGGAATTTGAGTTAAGTGTAGGGGGGCAAGGTATGTTTAATCTGAAGAATTATTTGCTCTAGTGACCATAATGATCATCACATTTTTGGAACCTTCAAATAAATTTTTATTGTTCTGCCTTTTCAATGAATTTTATTTCCTTTTATAAAAAACAAAACCCTGCTAAATGTACCACCAGATGGTTGTGGTTTCAAATTAACGAAAAAAACAGCCCCATGTTTCCCAAAAACTAGGATTCACAAATTATATTTGGAACAAGATTACCAAAATCGAACGGAAACAAACATTACCTGACGTTCATCGATAGATGTTGAAGTGGTTTCGCGAAAGAAGTTATAATTGTCGAACCTCATGAAGCATTCGCCGAGAAAAATTCGACCGGAGGTGAACGCCAAGCAATTGCCCAGCATTGAGCTACCTCGAGAAAAACAGGCATCACAAGCATCGCCAGAAAGGTCGTTCATGCATTGAGACAACACGTAAATTTGGTCAGGGTCCTCGCCCCCTTTCCTCAACGCAAACCTCTTCTTTCGCATCTCTCCATGCATCGTTTTCGTAACGTTGAAATAATTCGCCATGTATCTCAATCCGTCTCGCGCTTGGTTGTGTCCGCATATTTTTTGAAGGACGACGTCCGTTTCACATCCCACCATCGACAGATGGAGTAACGGAGCTACGAGGACGGCGACGAAGGAGAAAAGAACGATGGCCATCAGAGGGGAAGAGTTGGGAAATTAATAGAGAAAGAGATGATTTTTCTCTGTAGAAATTGAAGAGAAGAGATATTGGGATTTGATTATTCATGATTTTTGTTGTGTTTTTGGTTTGTAAGGTTTAATGGATTCTATTTTTTGTAGCATTATCGCAGTTTGAGGGTATAATTACCAAGTGACAGCTGATTTGTTAACAGCCTAAATTAAAGGTCTTGATTTTGACTCTTTCAGCTGGAGCAATCTATATATAGTATTTCGGCAACGAACTAAAATAAATTCCAATTTTTTCTTGACGATTATGTGCCCGAATCAACCTGCGTGTACCTCTACGGGTCGAATTTATAATGTGTGGTGTGGGTCTCGTAAGAATATTTTGTCTAACAGCTTACCCACATTTTTTTCCAACCAATAAGAGTGAAATAGAGTTTTCGCAAAGCTCAAACGGTTGCTGGTCGTGTGTTGTTTACCGTGAAAGGCGTAGAAGCGAATTTTAGTTTTCTCAAAAGGATTTGATTTTGGAAAATTCCACAATCACACACGTTCGCAATTCGCTCACACACACTTTACACATATATACTCGCATTTAAAATCTCACTTTTCCGGAATGTTTGCTCTTGGCTCATACTCATATAAGCTCATACACATATATACTCACATTTAAAAGGATTTGATATCTGAATAAGCTCTTCTTCCTTTTTCAGGAACCCTTAAGATAATATTCTGAAACAAATTAAACAGCTTCGATAGGAGTATTTGTTTTGGGCGAAGAAATTAAAAGTTCGGGTAAAAGTAAACGGTCTTGCTATTGTCAGCCTACTGGGCTGACGATAAGCATACTAGAAGACAAGAAAAATAGGCATTTCTGTGTACTTTTTATACTCTTTAATACACATTCACACACTCAGCCCACTAGTCTGATTTTAGAATTTTCCAAAAGTAAATACGTATTTACTCTGAAGATGCCAAAATATATGGTAAAGTTAATTTTAATTATCCTGTGGTCATCTGTGATCGTACTAATCCGTCTCCCAAGATTTTCCGGTGGTTTCACTGTCAAGCTGACGACACATTAAAAATTGGATCCAAGGGCTTGGAAGATGCCAACGCACAGGAATTGGATGAGCTAATGGGACAGTGACACGACACATCAAAAATTTGGATCCAAGGGATCGGAAGCTGCCAAGTGTTCGTTGCCTTACCGTACATTAAGGTGCCCCGTATACAATCTAAACTCTTACTACTATAATCGGATAAATGGAAAACAAAAACAGTAAAGATTGCCCTTGCTTTTTAAGATCTGCACACGAGTTCAGCAAGAGAGAGAGAGAGAGAGAGAGAGAGAAATGGCTATGTCCAAGGCCAAGGAGATGGTCGCCTCCAACCCAGTCGTCGTCTTCAGGTCTCTCTCTCTCTACATGTATGTGTATGTGTTGATTGATCGATTTGATTTGGTGTGAGGAATGATTATGTATTGTCTGTCTGTGTGTTGGTTTATAATTTTGATCCACAGCAAATCGTATTGTCCGTACTGCGTGAGCGTGAAGAAACTTTTCACGGATATCGGAGCCACTTTCAAGGCCGTTGAGTTGGATTCTGAAGGTGAATACTCTCAGATCTCTCTCTCTCTCTCGTTCATTACGAGGAGACGTGCAAATTTTTTTGGATAAAAAATTAAGTGCTATCTTGACACCAAGATTTCAATTATGCACAAGAGTACTTCATTTTTCATTTGAAAATTGCTCGTTTCGTTGTGAATTCTCTTTTAGGAAACGAGGGAGTATTTTCGCTGCGGACTAAGTATCTGTTGTATGTGTACTTGCCACAATTATGTATCCAGACAATTTGAATAAAGCTTTGTGCTAGCCAATCCGATGACTGAATTCGAATTTTCAAACACATTTGATTTGATCAACACCATTGTTCAGTTGTTTATGGCCTCTTCTGCGAGTGCTGCCTAATTTTACAGAAGGATCTGTATAACGAGCTCATGATTACGTTCCTGAAATTCAATTTTTCTGTCCAAACATGCCCCATTTGTAACTCTATTGTGCTATTTTGCTGTAGGTGTCTAAGTTCATAAGCATGAAGCTTATGTATTTTTTCTATTAAAACATGGCCAATTTGTTACCATTTCGGGAAAGAACTAAACAATCTAACCAAAAAACGGCAATCCTACGGATACTAAGGAATTCAGGTCGAATTCTACTCTACGTACTGATTGGATCAAGGTATCGGTAGAATCACCTGCTTTTACGTTGGTTTGTTACTTTTGTTCCTAAGCGACATTTGGTTAACTTGCAGTATCACTACGCATATTGTTTGGTAGCAGAACATTCTTGTTGTGTGTGACATTGTATTAGGTAAATAAACACCTTTCTTCGCAAACACTTTACAGCTGATGGAAGCGAGATACAAGCAGCATTGAAAGAATGGACTGGTCAGAAAACTGTGCCGAATGTGTTCATTGGCGGCAATCACATCGGTGGCTGCGATGGTATGGCTTCAACCCCTTAACCTATTAAATCGTTTCATATTCAGTTCCAACGGTTGAAGTTTTCTATTCCGTGAGAATGATTCCTATTTCTATCGTTTTGCAGCAACAACGGCCATGCACAAGGGAGGAAAGCTCATGCCTTTGCTGGCTGATGCTGGAGCTGTTGCCAAATCTTCTTCCTCTTAGAGGATTACTTGTGTCTGGTTTCTACAAATGCTATGTTACCAGTTACCGCTATTGTAATAAATTAGTTACATTTTTGTTGGCTGTCTTTGTTGTTTGACTCTGCTCTAAAACCTTAAGAGCAATTTGCATGAAGTTGTTAATGTTTTCATGGTTTCAATCTCTTTTTATGGAGATTTGATTAATCTATGGAATAAGTTGCATTTGTGGAATTGCAGTTTTCGCTTTGTTTCATTACCACATTGATATGGGCAGTGGGGATCCTGTAGTGCAAGGGTGTAGGGCGCGATTCGAGCTGTCCGTTGTAGTTTTTCGCGTTGTTTTATTACCACAATGACATGTGCAGAACCGAGGATCTTGTAGTGCAGGGTGTAGTGCGCGATCCGAGTTATGTCTCGGCAATCGAAGGTTCAGATTTCATCTTTGGCTATTTGAACCATTTACCCCTAGTGCACCCGGGGGCAGGTATAACTATATACGAGGGAAGTTTGGTTCCTCTTCTCTGTCTCAAGTTGTATGAATAAATCAGGATTTTGGGAAAGAAAATAGGAGCACGAAAGAATAAGGGACTCTTCTACATGATGCAGGAAAGAAAATCAAAGTCGTATTCCTTGTGTTTTCTTTTTCCTTTGACAAATCTCTACGTAAGTAGAAGATCCAAAATACAGCCTTAGACTTTGGATAATGAATTTTTTTTTTTTATAACTCAAGTATCCGGGCTAGTTTACGTGCACCTCAACTTTAAATAATGGTTTTATTGATGAAAAAGAAAAGAATTAGGTCTTGTAAAATAAGTACAAACAAAACATTAGTCAAGGACTTTGGAAATTTAATTGTTGTACTAGAGTAATGCAAGACATTACGGCTCCGTTTATTTGGATGTAAAATATTTTTCAGTAAAATATTTTACCTATTTTTCGGTATTTGGTTGTGTAAAAAATAAGGAAAACATTTTACATGTAAAACATTTTCCATTAATTGAATGAAAATGACTTACCGTTAAATCTTCCGTATGTTATTTTCCGAAATGAACCTGTTGCCTTCTACTGCAATTCTCACTGCTCCGTTTTATCGATCATCAATCCTGACCCACATTCAATTTCAATAATCTCATATCTCTCCACCGTTTAAGCTCCCCATCTCTCTCTACACTATTTTGTTGATTTCTAAAAATATTTTCAAGTGCCAACCAAACACCGAAAAATAAAAGTTTATTTTTTGAAAAAACATTTTACATGAAAAATATTTTACATTGTAAAACATTTTACATCAAAACAAATGGAGCCTTAATTTGGGGTTCAGGGCTATGGATAACCTCTTAACTCCCGTTGACTAATATACTAACACCCGCTAATCCTCTGTTGATGTATACACTATGGGGGGGGGGGGGGGAAAAGTACAAATATCTGTAACCTGCCCATCTCCACCTGCGAAAATTCAGAAGCACCTAACACCAATTCTTTAACAATCAGATTTCCAAGAAATGCTACTGAAAGCCTTTTAAATCTCGAAACACCAGCACCATTTTAACAATAAATGTTACAATCAAAATCTCAACACAATAAGATGATCTGGGTACAAATTCAGACACCATCATATGAAACAGACTAGGGTTTTTTTTTGGCTTCAGATGACAAACGTTGATGACTCGTTGAAATTTCAACCCTGCAGTCCAAGAAATGTGCAAAAAATGCATTGTTCTCTTCGGGGGATCCTGCAGCAATTGGTATTTGTGGGACCACCACATGGTAGGCCGACATTACAAGAAGTTACTTGCATGAATCTTCATTTTTCCTCAAATTATAAACTAGATCGAACTTTGGCAGTCGATAGTCAGGTCAAAAGTCCAGCAACCATGGCAGTAGTAGGCTACTTGAATGTCTGAAATAAACACAAACCGGGAGAGAATAGCGTAACATCAAGTTATCTTCAAAGGTTGATAATGAAACAGGAACAGAGGAAGAAAATCCATTTACCCTTGTCACTTCAATCCAGCAGTCGAGTGTTTTGAGAGCCTTCCCTGATTGATGAGTTTCACATGCCAGTGCTACGCCTTCGGCTAGGTTGCTAACATGTCCACTGACCAATAGTGCTGCTGCGGCATTCAAGATCTGACACAATGCAGACCAAATAAGTAGTTGTTCCATGTGTGAATGACTTCTGTGGTAGCTCGCGAAGGGTCACCCTCATTTCAAAACTAAGCTAAAGAGGGACAGAGATCAAGTTCAAGGATAGATTAAAGATGAATTAAACTTGGGATTCAAAGGAAAGATTGCTAAGGATTGAGAGACCTCAAGAAGATGGTGAACAGGTAGAGTTTGTTTAGCCACGTGTAAATATTTTGGGTTGCGAGAATTCCTAACAAATGACTTCAAATAAATCCTTTCGCCAAGTTACTTCGAATCCTCCAATAGAAAGATCCGTCCAGGAACCTAATCCTCTATGGGAGAATAACCCTGGATCTGCTCCATTTCAAGTTCACCGGCCTATATCCCCTTGTCTTTTATTATTTCCACTTCTTGTTTTAGCAAATAAACTGAGGTCAATTACAGGAATCCTAACGGCTGGATATCAAAATCTGCATTTCAATTCTGCTTATGGGTGTTTGCATGCATTTTCAATTTTTCTTACAGGTTGACAACAGAAATTATGTTGTTAAGATGAGAAACGAGTTGACACTTTATCATGACGTGAGTTGAAATGAAAGTGAAGGGAGACTTACGAATGCATCTGCTATGGGTCCTCTTTTACCAGATAGTACACGCCTTAGTACCTCTGCATTGTACACTGGACCTCCTCCTCGCAAGTCCTCCAAAGTACATCGACCAATACCAAAATCCACTGCACAGGAAAAAACCTGCAGAATTTAGGAAGAACTCTACGAAACCGAGCATGAAAAATACCTTTGGCAAGAAGTTTGCACTGATAATTTGAATTAAACTCTAAACAGCCTAACAATATGAGTTTGCGAAAACATGCTTAGGATGACAGCTTTCATGCCTTCAACTCTATACAACATGAACATGGATGTATTTCACTTTCATACATGCAAAACCCGGAATTTCAATTGAGTTTTACTTATGGTGAACCACAAAAGTATGCATCTATCTAGCAGCAAGATGAGCTCAACTAACTTGTACTTATTGAATTTAAACCTGGATTTCAAATACCTCCTCAAGATTTAAATTAATCTAACCAAGGCATACATAACAGAGTCACGCCTCCATAAGGTGGACTTGGAGCTAGAGTTCACCCCAATCTGTTTTAAGCACATCTAAACTATAAATTTTGTCTGAGTCAATAGAATGAGGGAGGGAACTGGTTACGTGGGTCAAAGTAACATTTCTCTATCTTTTCAGGTGTGACATCAAGAATTTCACCAGGCCCTGTCAACATTTATAAAAAAAAAGGTCAGAAATGCAAACCAGATTGAAAAGAGGAAGTAAAAGGGATATCCAAATCAAATTTATAAGTAATAGGGAATAAGGATTTTGATGTACCGAATAGAGTAGTGTTCTATGCTTGCCTAAAGCATTAATGGCATCAAGTTCTTCAAAATGAGTAGAGATTTCAAAAAATCAAAAGGAAATCTTACCTAGAGGACTCATTTCATCTAAGCCCTGAGAGTGAACGACTAATGCTCTTTTCATTCCATACCGTTGCAGTGCTTTAGCCATTTTACTGACCTGCCCATGAGTAAATAAGTTAATCTCTCAACCATTGCACACAGAAATAAAAAGAAAGGAAGTCATTGGAACAACATAACTATTAGATTAGGTCGGCAACTATTCAAACCCTACACAAAACAAGAAATGCATAATGTGTCCACAATCCACTGATAGAAGGGAACCCTAATCATGGACAGGTATCACAGAACAGTAGGCAAAATTCTTCATTCAATGTCAAGGTGTCATGGTATGATTACCATCTCACCGAGAATCAGAAAATGGTCATGGCTAGTTCTAATATAAGGAAACTGCTTCACTCGTTGTAATGTACTCTTCATACGTAGTGATGCAATGCTTTTCTGAGCCAAGAGTACAAAGAAAAAATAACAAAAAGAAAACCTCTAGAGAGTGCAAGAACTATCGATCAATTGTCAAGGCAAACCTCCAGAAAGTAACCTAAGTTGGCCATTCCAAACTGTGATATCTACTCCTTTTGACGTCAATAATTGAAAAAAACAACCGAAAATGCTGAATGATTATAAAGTCAGAAGCTTCTTAATCTGGTAGCAAAAACTTTCAAAGCCATTACAGAGAGCTGGTCCTGCCAAGGCAGGGTGCTGGAAGGGTGGAATTAGCACGGCACCAGCCTTAGTTACTGGCACAAACAACTTATACTAAATATTACCAGCTGTTAAGCCGACATTATGGGAAATTTCGGACACAGATAATCGGAGACAATCTTGCTGAAAGATAAATTGGAGCATCATTAATTTATTAACGTTTTCATTGTTGTAGAACTTATGAATTCACTGGTGGAGAGAGAGAGAGAGAGAGAGAGAGAGAGAGAGAGAGAGAGATGTTATAAGACAGATATATTGTGCGATGTCAAGAGCGGGAGATAAAAACCTACTATACTACCCAAAAAAAATAGTGGTTCAGTGACAGTAATGGAGGGTTAGTCATGTATTTTTTTCCTGCACAAAGTGGTTGCACTTAGACTCGGACCCATGTTCTTATGATTGACAGCCTATGCCTACAAGGTTGCACCACGCAATCGCCAATCCTAGGTTATAAGTCAGAAAGACAAAATCTAAAGCAGATAAGATGAAAACAATGTACCATATCTTCCTTGTAAACACCAACAACAGCAAAGGGCACCCGCGCTGGATTTAGCATGGGACCCAAGATATTAAATACGGTCTTCACTCTTAGCACTCTCCTCACCGGTGCAACAATTTTCATTGCTGGATGGTATTTCGGAGACATCATAAAACCAATTCCCACTTCTTGCACACACTTCTTCACCCCCTGATCAATGATGCACAGAAAATTAACTTAGCAGTAACACCCCAATTAAGCTCATGAGCCGTGGTCAATTTGCAAATATTCAATATTTTAAGCATTTAACATGTTAATTAGTACTTCTGAAATTTCTGTAAATAACAAGCTCCTCAACCTTGTTCAAGTTTTGATGCACTAACCTCAGGTTCCAAGTCAATGACCACCCCTAAGGCTTCCAAAACATCTGCACTTCCACAAGCAGAAGAACTTGACCGGTTTCCTTGCTGCAATAAAGATGCTATTGCCAATTCTGACTTGACCAGTATCACTCTAAATGAACTCCACAACTGCGAAAACAGATTATACCTTTGCAACTTTTGCTCCACAGGCTGCAGCAAGAATAGCTGCTCCAGTCGAAATATTTACTGTGTTGGCCCCATCACCGCCCGTCCCAACAATGTCAACCGCATTATGTATCTCTTCAACCTTCCTACAGCATTTGAACATTGCTCTTGCTAGTCCTACAATCTATATCACAAGAAAGGTAATCGTGAACTACCACCTTACATGATGTTTATGCCTCTGTCCTTGTAGACATAGCAGTTCCATAGGCAATAGAAATCAGGAATACAAAATGTGGCTATGTTGTGGGCCTATCACTCTAATACACATAACCCATCAAAGGCATCACGGGAATGCCACCCATGTACAAAATAAAGCAAAGAACAAAAGGAAAAACGTGGACAGCACCAAAAGAGATCAATCAATAAACAGAGCCTATACACCGCTCTGAACACTAAAAATTTCTATCATGCCAAGAAATTGATAACGATAGGTTTACACTCCCTTGACTCTATGCTAAACAAACTAGAAAGAAAAAGACTACTTAGTTTAAGCAACGACATCTCTTCCCCATCAATATGTCTTTCAATTGTAAGAACACCACCACTACATCACTCAAGTTGAATCTTTATCAAAATTCTCAAAGAGCAGAATTTTTGACCACACAATTTGGCATGCGTTTTTCAAGTGTGTGAATATGAATGTGTATGTATATGTGTATGCATACATACTTCTTCATAAGTTTCTCCTTTGGCTCTCAATAGGACAAGAAAAGCACTAATTAACGTTTCACTGCCATCGCTAAGCAGGAAGTTGAGAGAAGCTTCAGCCTCCTCTTCGGTCATGTCCTCGTGATTCAACAAACGCTCTATCAACTGCACAAACAGATTAAACAAGCAAGAAAACAAAAGATGCACGTTTTCAAATTAGACCAAAAATAAGAGGAAACACCAAAGTACGCAAAGTATCGACACAGGCTGCTTTCAGTTTCTTAATTTCTGTAACCTTCCTGCATTTTCTCATAAACTAAACAGGTGGAAATTGCGAACTTCAACACGGATCATCGAGTACCTCTTGTGAGGAAGCAATAGGCAAATCAAGTCGAGAGCGTGGAAAATCAGTCGCTGAAGATTTTACTACAACATTTTCTATTCTCTCCATTAGCTGAGGAAATACAAGTAGAAAAATGAGAGTGATACAGAGAAATAAGAAGATAAGAAAGCAAAACACAAACACGAAAAACTAATCAATACATCTGTATTAAGTTCAATAGTTCCTGTAACAATCCTACATTTTCTCAGAAACCAAACAGACTGTGTAATCCACACTAGTCGTTGATTCAACTTTTGCTACCGCACAAGCAAATACACAAACACTTACTTACACACACTCAGGCCCCACAGACTTAGATAATGTTTGGTCGTTAACTAGTACCTCTTTTGAGGAAAATACAGCCAAATCTACTCGAGACCGGACCGAATCAGTCGCTGTAGATATCAGCTTCCTTGGAGGAGCTGATTGAGCGATCGGCGCATCAAGGAAACGCTTGCGAGTATGAGGAGGAGAGAGAGAAATGGAACCGCAGCTGTGAGCAAAAACAGCCATTAGTACTTCATAAATCCGGAACAGTCACCAATGACTGAAACGATCTCCCCCCAAAATTGTTCATGTAAGGTATATATATGCATTTAGTGAGAACGGGAGCGCGAGCGTGAAAGCCTCTCTCAAGAACTCTCAGATTACAAGAATTCGGGAGAATGAGGATGGAGAGCGGGAGCATATAACAAGGATTGGATTGAGAGCGAGAGGGTAGACTATGTGACCTGCATTGTGTAAGTAGTTATATTTTTACGGCTCACGCGTCGGGCCAGGCCAACTTACGCGCAGTTCGAGTAATCGGGGATGTATGACCTAGATTTTGGGAGGGAGAAATGGCGAGTAAAGAAAAGGAGTTTGGGTCTTTGGTGGTTGAGGGGTGTATCTATCTATCTATCTACCATTGCTGGAATCAGTTAATGCGGCTCTGAAGTGGCAGTTATGTCTTAAGTAAACGCTATGGCCAGAGCAGAACCGACTGCTTCCAGAGCAACGTACTACTACTTGTCGCGGCTGCGTGGAGTGGAGGAGTAAATATTTTCGGGGTTAATTTCTCTTGTACCCCCCTCAGCTATGAGTATTGATCGCTTAATATCGCTGAACTATAAAACCAAGCAAAAGCACCCCCTCAATTATGTGCTCGGTTTGGTTTTCTAGTCGGATCCGGATCCTCTCCGGTACAACATTTGGACTGGACGAGACATTCCTCGTTGCAACAATCCATTTGCTGCGATGAATGGTTGAGATTTTTTCAAAAACTCTTCCATGAAAGAGTTAACTTTTCAATGGACGGTTAAGATGTGAACTGTCTCTCGTCGCGACAGTCCATTTGCTGCGATGAATGGTTGAGATTTTTTCAAAAACTCTTCCATGAAATAGTTAACTCTTCAATGGACGGTCAAGATGTGGACTGTCTCTCGTCCAGTCCAAATATTGGATTGGCGAGGATCCGGATCTTTTCTAGTCAAGGGAGGTTAAGCAATTACAAGCTCATATTTGAGGGGCTGTTAGAGAAATTAAACATTTTTCTTTCTATATTGTGTGATTCTTATCTATTGAGACTAGCTGCTAAGTTGGCCAGAATTTTTATTGGGTGCTGATAAATACAATTGTGAATTTGCTACATGTAGCCAATTCATAAGAGAAATTTTTTGGATTCCTCCTTATAAATTGGCTACATCTAGTAAATTCGCAGTTGTATTTAACTGGACCCTTTTTATTTCTTACCAGCAAGAGTTTGAGTCTTAGACACAAGAAAGACTCAATTTCTCATGCTACAACCTCCGACGCACTGACAAACATGATGAAGAATTGCACGTCTTAATTTTATTTTTTTTTATCAGCAAAGAAAGTTACCTTTCAAAATTTCATTGATAACACTAAAACATTACAAGATAAATAAAAATAAATCTGTTTAAGTAGCATTCGGAATGGGTTAGTGGAGAAAATCTAGCATTTGTCCGGTGAAAGAAGGAGCCAATAAACATACATGTATGTATACACGTGTATGAAGGAGAAAAACCAGAACAAGAAGAAAATTACAGAAATAAATAAACAAATGACATCTTTTCTTTGGAAGAGGCTGATGATCTTGGGCTGACTTGAACCAACTTCTCCAGATAAGAAAATTTCAGAACCACCAGAAAACACATCCTGCTACTCTGTAGTGCCGAAACATGGATCGAGATCTCGAAATTCCAAACAATTTGGAAGAAACATACGGAGTAATAAAACTATACGGATCTCAACCTTGGAATCGTTTCTATCTCATGCCCTGGTACGATTGATGGAACCATCTCAATAATACAAAGTGTTTTAAATCCATAATTAGTGCAAACACACCGTAGCAGGGAATATGCATCAAGCACACCAACAAATACCTGCATTTCAACATCACAACTTGTTAATAAGACTTCGCATACATGAGATTGAATTTTCTACTAATATCAGGAAAAACAAATTCGAAACCAAATGAACAGTTAACTTTGGTAAGGCAAGGCATGGAGGCAAAGTTGAATGAAGGAAATTTTGAATTGGAAATAACAAAATTATTCTTCAAGACTTTAGAACAAACTGGACGAGACCATTTCAATAGTACATCTTTGTCAAGGGCATTGTCATCTTCGGCATGCAACCCAATACTTTAAGATGTTGGTGAAAAAGAGATGTTAAATTTAAGAAATTGCCAAATAAGGTCCCAAAAACACACACATCTGTAGCAGGTATCAAAAAGGTCAAATGATTTTCCATTCCAAATAATAGGAAAAATCATCTTTTACGCCTCAATGGTGATTGAGTGATCGAGACAACATACCAAAAGGGAGAATTTGGTGCTGATAAGTCAAGAAATGGGTATGGCCACCTGTAACAAATGGAAATATCGGTATCCATGTCAAGAAACCAATATTTTGACACAATATAACAGAACAAAACGGAGGCAAGAATTACCAAAGTGAGATACAGGCGTGAACAATCCACTGGACGATAACATATACCCCAGTCCACAAAATAAAGTAAGAAATCCGGAACCAGGGGAAGCGCTGAAAATAGAGGTACAAGATTACCAATATGTCAAAGATTTGTCAACAATAAAATGAGACAAGAGTAAAAGAAAAGGTCAAAATAATAAAAGGAATTAGCAATTTACCAAGCTATTTAATGTTGTATCACCGAGGAGCAGTATGGCATTGAGCGAGTGTGTAATTACTGTTAACTGGTTAACAAAGGAAAACCAATTACTCAAAATGAAATATCAAGTACTTTTTAAACAAAAACACCATCAGAAATATGTGTGACTTTCACAAGAAACAAAAAAAAAAAAAAAACAGCAAAGGAAATTCTGCAACAAAATGAAGATTAACTAAAGGGAAAGGAAAGAAACTCGAGCAGATGCATCAATACCAGAAGGGACATACAACAGACACATGAGATTGAGTACCACAATACAAATGAGAGACCAAGTGTGGCTACACAATATGAAAAATAATATTCTTTCGAGGTTTTCTCATCAGAGGTATTCTTCATGACTTGGTAAATGCAGAACAAAAGTACAGCAGAATGTAATCTATGCAGCAAAATGTTTTGTGGGCCTTGCAGGCTACTAACAGCAAAAGGCTGAAAATAGGATATGCAAATTTGGCATGAATAGTCAAGTTTGACTATTTACCATCACTAATTGAACAAGTAAACAACTTAAACTATGCAAAAATTTAAATACCAATTGCCGAAAGGATAAAAGATAATAAAAGTATAGTCGAGGTAACATAGCAATACATGAAAAATAAAAGGGCAAGCTTACTTAAAGTATGCGAATACTTACATAGTTCATGTCATAATCTTTGATGGTAAGAAAAGGAAATATTATGGACCAATAGACAAAATCAGTCAGCATCACTGCCCCGGCACACATCTGTTTAAGATGACAAAAAAAATGTAAAAGCAGAAGCAACCTGCTTGGCAATAATAACCATACTATGGAAAGAAAAAAAAACGGCATATCATGATTCTATTCCAGAAACAGGAGAACCACAAGAATGAGCTCCTGGCAACCCAGAAATTCTGGAGCACAACCAATCGCATTACCATTACCCTAAAGAGGGGATATACCTGGAAAATAACTTGAAAGGCATGACACAAGACAACTAGAGAAGGGTAGTATTCATTCTTTTTTTGGAAATTCAAGCTTTTTTCCTCTCTCGCTTTATATGCAGCTTCGCTGTATGTGAGAGGCACATACAATCCTTGCTCTGCATCTTTTCCCACCCCAGCAAACTTTGATGCTGCACCCATCTTGTAATGCTGATAACATCCAATCATGGAAAGCAGTGATCCGAGCTATGAAAAAAATAACATAAAACATGAGGTTAGGCATAGATAAAATTGATACTTCAGGAGTAAGTCTGAAGATATATGTAATGATTAGGTGACGTACCCCAAAATAGATGGTGACCAAGATATATGTCCATCTGTTGAACAACCAAAATGCATCAAAAAAATGAAGCTAAAAATAGTAAAAGGTATACAAAAATATCCAAAACCACTTTTCACCCTAAAATTACAAAACCATATGGAACCTGAAAGAATGAAAGTATTTGTATGTGAATCCTAAACAAGCCAGATAAGGTTTTGTAGCTTTGCACCCATTTACGTATTATATGACCATCAAACAATGTGCGAGAAGACTCTCAAGAACCCAATCACCTAACTGTTTAGATGGTATGTGTTGCCACACCTGAAAGTTCAATGTACTAACTAGCCTCTCTGCGTGCACGACAAGGTTCAATGTTAGGTGGAGTGTTAGCTTGATATACCTTGTTGGCCCTATTTCCTAATAGGTTAAGATTTGGGGACAATAGGTGACTCAACAATAGGAAACAAACAATTCACATTTGTATTGCAATCCAAACCTCTGGGGGTTTGAATAAGTTTTGGAACCCTTTAACTGGAAAGTCTGCTTATATGATACATGCCATACCCAGCAGGATATTCCAAATTTTGACATGCTTCATAATGTCTTTGTTTAATAAATAAAGGAACAGGTTGTCTCTCCTTTTGTTCAATTCCTTTTACTGCTATGGCTGCCAAAAGGTAGCTATATACCCAATTTACCCCTTCAAACCCCATTCATGCGAACCAAAGTGGGTGTAGTTTTTGTTGCTATTGGTGAACTAGTAAATGCTGTCAAGAGTATTGTCAGCCTGAGATAGACTTAAGTTAGTCCAATATTGCATAACATCCAATGAGCCCAAATATAACAGATTACTTACTGCGTATAATAGTATAATATGCCACCTCCATGAACTACAACATCCAAAATAAGAGTCCCTAAAAGCAGGAAGAATGCAATAACTCGGAAAGCCAACAACCAGAAAGGGTGAATTTCTTGCAGGCATGGCCTCCAAGCATCATCATTACACAAAACCCCAGTTTTATCTTGGAGAATTACTGTTTCCTCAAAGTCTGATTGGTCTGAACGTTCATATTTGCATATCATATATAATGCAATCAACATGGGTGCCAAGACCCATATTGCACAGAGTCCCACCCTCCAGTTTAACCAGTAACCCAGAGTAGTAGCATCAGTAGTAGTCACCGATATCTGCATCCTGTGAAATCAAAAAGTTAAGTTGCGCTTCAGAAAGATGTTTAATTTCCTTGAATGCTTCTACTTCGAAGCTAGTAGAACAGCCATCTATGCATACAAACTGAATAAGAGTAAAAGTATCAATGAAGATCTACTAATGTGTGGAACAGTTTGTACATCCAAACATGGCAGTTTTAATCTACAAGAAGAAAACCCCCCATTCTCATTGTAGCAACATAAAATCTTGTTGATTTCTATCTTAGCCTTCTTCAAAAAGGTTTAGAGCGCCTTCTGTTTTGTTTCTCATGCCCCTGGCCTTGAAAAAGGCTGAATACAACAGTATCTTTTTCTCCATCATCACTATGGTTCTTGCAGGAAAATAATTTTTGTCATATATTCCATAGAATAATTAATAAAACGGAAAGAGTTTTGTTGCAAGCGTACAAATGACAGAATTCAAATTTCTATTCTGCAGTGACATTCCATATTTGTATTCAGCCAATAGATAGGCCTGCTGCAATCAGCATATGTGAGGGAGACAAAACAAATAGGGGAAGGATTGCTTTGATACAACCCCTATGGAGGATACATTTCCTGCAGTTATCCAATTAAGCGCAGGTTAACTAAGATGTATAGAAATGCTCCTACAATGTGAGAGCATTTCAAGACAAGTATTCAAATTGGAATTATTTTGCTGCAATGGATGCTTACCTAAACATGTACGCAGTGATGACACTTGCATCTACATCTTGGCAATCTAGACTTGTCTTTCTGACTCGAGACTGGGTTTCATGAATGCAAGACTTCCAGGCATACCACAGTACACAACCCGACAACCTTTTGGCATACTACTACAACAACAACATAACAGAACCTATCTAGTCCCCAATCATTGGGGGTATGGGCGGAGGATGATTGGAGACAGACCTAACCTTTGGCAATATATGCACAAAGTGGCTGCTCTCAGAATACCATTGAAACAGTGGCCCCCCTAAACCTCCAAGAACCGAGGAGCTACAGGGACGTTTTGATGTAGAACCATGCCCCCAAATCAAAGCCAAATGGTATCAGAAAGGGCAGGCCTAGAGACCCAAATTAATTTATGTGCACATTACCATGCTTCCTTTATTGATAGTCCAGAGCATCGGTATGCACAAAACCTTTTGACATACTAATTAGCTATAATATGGAAATACAATCCACTCAATACATGTACACCCACACAATGGAGTAAATATTACGGTAACAGTGATTGCCGTATCACCAATTAATGAGAAACCTCACATTATGGTAGAGAGGCAGAAGGTTTTCTTATTAGGAGACAAGGGAATCCACCCAGTCTCTCTTGCGGTTTATTTTGGTCGTCGTGTCACCGCTGCACTCCATCTTTGTCCCCATCCACGGCATACAATGCAGTCTTAGAGGGTTTACTCTGACAAAGAATAGCTTTTGTTCCTCTCACTGCCTAAAAATATTAAAAAACTGTAGGCTATAAAAATTACGGCGATACAGAGAACAATATGCCTAGGTTTAATTCTCCATTGAAAGCGCAAACATAAAAGCCCAAAAGTCTAATGAAGATGATAAGAACCTTCTTTATCTTAAACAAAGAATGTGAACCAATGAAGGGCGGACCCGGCGCAGCAGGCAAAGCTGCTCCATTGTGGCCTAAAGGTCACGGGTCCAATTCTCGGAAACAACCCTTCCCCAGACCCTACATAAGCGGGAATTCGAGCACTGGTATGTCCCCTTTTTAAAGAATGTGAATCTACCATACCAAATGTTAAGTGATTTGGTCACAAAGCTCCACCATATAAACGTACAGTGCAGATATGGCTGTATAGACAAATTTTACGATGTAAACATGCACGACGATAACATCCCAAACACTTGGTATGCAAATGGGGTTTCGCAAACCAATGAAATCAAAACGCAATCCAAGGAAAAATTAAAATGGGTATTTGAAATAACAACAGAATCAGGAAAACCCACAACCAATCAAAGTATCAGAAGCACAAAGGAAACAGAAAAATTGGACCAACTTACTGGAACAAAAAACGAAGGGAAAGGCGAATGTTTCTCCTTTCGATTGTTGGTTTGTTACGATTGGAATGTTGAACGTAGAAACTCTTCAGAGAATATCAACTTTTGATTGTTTCTACTAACAGGAATGAATTTGACGCGACGAATGCATGTATAGGTACACAAATATATGTATGTGTAGAGAGAGAAGACGGAAGAGGAAGGCGCGGGGAGGATTCGCGCGAGTTCTAGATTGGAATTTCAATTCATCCACACGTATTTATTGCTTTTGGCCATACGTAAATAAATGTTGGCCCTTTACGATTGGTTGGTGGAGAAATCTTCGTGAACACGTGGGTCAAATTTTGGGTGTTGACTCCAGACGGCTTGTATCGTGCCTCACGTGACTTAATGCAATGGTTTATGCATTGGAACCAATAAATAAATTGAATAAACGCAAAGACCACTGAAATAAACCTGTAAGTCTTTTTTTTTTTTCCAAAAATTGAGAGGTAGTATTCATCAAAAAATCTCCATTAAGGAAGGTTGAGAATCCACAGATCGGACAGTCCAACAGAAAAAACGTATAAGCGCATATATAGGATGTTTCGTCCTACAGAATAAGAAAAAACCCTCCAAAGGAGCTCCAAAGGAGGACAAACCCACCCACCACCACCCCCAAAGAGGATATTATTAAAATAAAAAACAAAATAAAGGAAGCACCGCTTAGACATCTGCCGCAACTATTTCACAACTAACTTAATAGACTCGTAGCCACCACCTCTGCTTCACAAAATAGGAACACATCGTTGGGAGGTGGTCGCTAGTCAATGAGACTATTTTCTCTTTCACATTTCACAATAATATTCTTCTTCCTTCTAGAAAAAAAACCATATATATGACGTGGCATTATAAGATATATCCTCACACTATCTACTCCTTTGTTTAAGTGTCTGCTTATCATCATCGATCCACGTTTACTAACTAAAATTTCGAATTATTTCCAGTCGAATTCAACGGTCAAATAATTGATTCTGGTTGAAGTTTGGCAGAGTTTCTTTCTTTTACCAAAAGAGGAAGTATGTCTGCCCTCGTATTCGGATGTATTGTTCAAATATGGTTCAACTCATGTGAATAGGGGTGATAAACGAGCTGAACGGGTGATTGTTCAACGTTGATTTGAAAAATTCAACGAGTTTGTTCTTCAAGTTAATTTTAATCCAATCGATCTTGAGTAGCTTAAATTTTAGGGAGAATTTTTCATAAGTCCACTATACCACTTTCCAAACCCACTAAGTCCATTTTTAAATTCTATAACCCCCTAAGTCCACTAACCTATTAATAAGGATATGATAATCTTGATTAGTCTAATATACCCCCTGTTTTGAAAAAAAAATCTGCCCCGTTATTTCCTCAATTTCAAACATATCCATTTAATCCCGTTATAAAGCCCCAGCCCATTCCCCCCCTCCCCCCCTTTTCCAGACGATCCAACTTCTTCGGCAGAAACCATAGACAAATCTCTCATTGCAGCCTCCTGTCGTCGTCGCCATCACCACCCACCTCCCGTCACCGTCACATCCCGTCCCTGCCGATTACTCACTACCGCTGGTTCACTCTTCGCCTGCTCGCCACGGTGCACTCCTCCTCCTCCTCCTCCTCCTCTCCGCCCTTCGTCGCCATCCATGGTCGTTACCACCATGGCCGAGTTCCCGCCCTCCATCACCGCTACCACCGTCGCCGACACCTTCATCATCATATATCTGTTCAAAACATCAGGTGCCCTTCCAAATCGTAACACATAACTCGATCTTCGTCACCTTGTGTCCCTCGGTATGGTTCTTTACATTTGAAGGGTTATATATTCAGATCTGTTAAGGTTTTGTTTTTTTATACATTTGTTTAGCTGTTGTTGGGTACCATATATGGTTATATGTTCAGATATGTTAGGGTTTTGTTTTTTGTACTTTTGATTAGCTGTTGTTGGGTAACATATATGGTTATATATATAGTTATACATGGTTATGGTTGTATATTTATGCATATATAAATATATGGTTATATATTTAAGTCTATAAACGGTAGTCCAATTGCACTAAAACTATTTTTTTGCTTGCTTTTGAATGTTTTTTGTACTTTTTTTGTTGCTCTTAAGAAACATATATGGTTATATATTCAGGCCTATATGGTTAACATATATGGTTAATTTAGTGTTTTAATGGCGAGTATATATGGTTATATCAAACTCTGATTATTATATGTTCTACTTTATTGAATTGGTCCACGCAGCGGCCTTACTGACTCATTATTTGTGCAGTTGTTCAAAGGGTGAAGAGTATTAAGTTACATGTGAAGTCGACTGTGAAAAAAGGCGACGGTGACAAAGGGAAAGAAGTTACGAGATCTCTTCTTCTTTTTTTTTCCATTTTTTTTAGAGTTAAAAAATTGTTGAGAAGTCTACTATAGCATATTTGTAACCCACTAAATCCACTTCTAAATTTCATAACCCTTCTAGTCCACTAATTAGGTTTTGGTGAGGCCTCAAGTCCAATTCAATTAAAAAAGGAATTAGTTCAGGACCAAAATATCCTTACCTTTAAAAATTGTTAATCTGATATATCTCACTCCTATAAAATCTCTCAAATCTCACTCTTATAAAATCTCTCATATTCACGTTGTTCCCATATCCAGAAGGGAAACAGAGTCCAAACGAGAGAGAGAGAGAGAGAGAGAGAGAGAGAAGATTACCCTTTCCATTCAAATTCCATATTTTTAGCCCATTATCCGTTCTACGTTTGAAATCCCAGCAGTTACGTTGGAATAAAGCGATAGAAGATTCTCCTTTTCTGATACACTATATATAACGTAATTGTACATATATAACGTTATATACTCGTTCATTAGTTTTCAGTTAACGTGCGATACTTACATTTTACGTTATATACTCATTCATCGGCTCGCATTTAACGTTATATGAGTTTTTGAAATCTCTTTTTAATTATAATACAAGAACATATAACATTCCACATTTACATCTGAACGTACATATATTAACATAAAATGGTATATGTTCTATATTTTTTTTGGAGTTTCACTGCACATAAACTCCCATATAACATTATATTTTTACTTTATTGAATTGGTCCGCGCAGCGGCCTCAATGACTTGCTTCAAGTAACAATATATGTTCTTTTTTTGTTGAGAGGTACACAAGTCAACAGCTTTCATATAATGTTATATGTTCTATTTTTTTGGAGTTTCACAGCACAGAAACTCACATATAACGTTATATGTTCTACTTTATTGAATTGGTTCACGCAGCGGCTTCATACTTGCTTCTGATAACCGTATATAAATAATTTTATATATGTTTACAATGCAAAAACAAACAAACAACCTTATATGTATTATTTTTTCATATAAATAAATACACACAAAAAAATGTAATAAGTGTGACAAAAAATAAACATATAACCTTATAACGTTATACATGAGATTCTATCCTTTTTAACTCTTAAAAAAATGGGAAAAAGAAGAAGAAGAGATCTCGTAACTTCTTTCCCTTTGTCACTGTCGCCTTCTTCACAGTCGACTTCACATGTAACTTAATACTCTTCACCCTTTGAACAACTGCACAAATAATAAGTCAGTAAGGTCGCTGCGTGGACCAATTCAATAAAGTAGAACATATAATAATCAGAGTTTGATATAACTATATATACTCGCAATTAAAACACTAAATTAACCATATATGTTAACCATATAGGCCTGAATATATAACCATATATGTTTCTTAACAGCAACAAAAAAAGTACAAAAAACATTCAAAAGCAAGCAAAAAAATAGTTTTAGTGCAATTGGACTACCGTTTATAGACTTGAATATATAACCACATATTTATATATGCATAAATATACAACCATAACCATGTATAACTATATATATAACCATATATGTTACCCAACAGCAGCTAATCAAAAGTACAAAAAACAAAACCCTAACATATCTGAACATATAACCATATATGGTACCCAACAACAGCTAAACAAATGTATAAAAAAACAAAACCTTAACAGATCTGAATATATAACCCTTCAAATGTAAAGAACCATACCGAGGGACACAAGGTAACGAAGATCGAGTTATGTGTTACGATTTGGAAGGGCACCTGATGTTTTGAACAGATATATGATGATGAAGGTGTCGGCGACGGTGGTAGCGGTGATGGAGGGCGGGAACTCGGCCATGGTGGTAACAACCATGGATGGCGACGAAGGGCGGAGAGGAGGAGGAGGAGGAGGAGGAGTGCACCGTGGCGAGCAGGCGAAGAGTGAACCAGCGGTAGTGAGTAATCGGCAGGGACGGGATGTGACGGTGACCGGAGGTGGGTGGTGATGGCGACGACGACAGGAGGCTGCAATGAGAGATTTGTCTATGGTTTCTGCCGAAGAAGCTGGATCGTCTGGAAAAGGGGGGGAGGGGGGGAATGGGCTGGGGCTTTATAACGGGATTAAATGGATATGTTTGAAATTGAGGAAATAACGGGGCAGATTTTTTTTTCAAAACAGGGGGTATATTAGACTAATCAAGATTATCATATCCTTATTAATAGGTTAGTGGACTTAGGGGGTTATAGAATTTAGAAATGGACTTAGTGGGTTTGGAAAGTGATATAGTGGACTTATGAAAAATTCTCCCTTTTTAATTGAATTGGACTTAAAGCCTCACCAAAACCTAATTAGTGGACTAGAGGGGTTATGAAATTTAGAAGTGAATTTAGTGAGTTAAAAATATGCTATAGTGGTCTTCCCAACAATTTTTTATAAATTTTATAACATACCAGATAAGTATTAGTATTTTGTTAAAGCTTGATTTGAAAGGTTAACGAGCTATGAAAAAGTGGTCAAATTTTGTTTGTTTAGGTGCCGACAAATATTCTTGAACGAGCTTTTCGACAAGTGAACACGAGCTCGAATTTGAATACTTTTGTTTCATTTAGCAGCCGTACATTGGAATTTTGCAAAATAATGGAGGGTTTGTATTCCTACAAGCTTGTAGAAGAAAACCCTTCAACCATAAACGCATTTGCATAAACAAATGCACAAACACGCACAATTGATACGCAAACGTGTTTGTGATTCTAGCATTTCTCGTTCGGGATCCCGGGACTGTTCGTTTACCAAGGCATGCATGATTTGTTCACGTCACGTACGATATGTGAATGCCAGCCATTTCTCGCTTGGGGGCTTCACACAGTTCATGTGTTCTGTTTAAATCAAG
Organism: Rhododendron vialii; assembly: GCF_030253575.1. NCBI lineage: Eukaryota > Viridiplantae > Streptophyta > Magnoliopsida > Ericales > Ericaceae > Rhododendron > Rhododendron vialii. Next base: position 1,962,092 of record NC_080566.1, read on the forward strand.
CCAAATCTTCATTATGATCAAAACTCAAAACCCACAACACATAACAACAAACTCTCCAAACAACAACTATTGATCCATCCAAAATTCCCATACCAAAGTTGTCTACACTCGTCACGAACAACACCCTCTCTCCCGTGCGCAAAACGACAAGTTTTTGAAAATTTGTTAAGTACTCGTGTCCTGGTGCGTTTCCAGCCAAGAAATCGTGCGAAAATCACCAACTAATTTCAAGACGCGATCGATACCGTGGTTGAAAACACACCGGAACACGAGTACATCGGTATCAAAAGATTCCTTGATAGACCATCTCCAACAAATCCATCTCCTTGTTGATCACACCAAACCCCACCTCTCTACCCAATTCGGCCGGCAGTACTTCATCGAACACCTTGGACCCAAAATCCACAGCCTTATGATTGTGATGATCAGAATCGAAATTCGTGGCTTGATCCATCTGATTTTTCGGTTCCGATTCGCTGCTCCGATCGGGTGCGGTCAGGCTCATGATGTACTCGTGCAATATGGAAGTGTGCTTGCATCTACTACGCTTCGCTGTGTTTAATCGCCTTCTCTTGGTTGCATTCCAGTGGTTCTTCACGGTGTTCTCAGTCCTGCCTGGCATCTTCCTTGCAATTGCTGCCCATTTGTTCCCTATTTTCCTGTGGGCCTCAATTAGCATCATCTCCTCTTCTTCTGTCCATATGTCTTTCTAATGAAGAGAAAGAAAAAAAGAAAAAAATACAAATTAATTAGTCCACAACATGTCATCTGAGTACGTTGGTTCCGTGTAATTTCAGCTACGAGACGGCACAAAAGTGTAATACTCCTACAGCTTTGTGTGATCCTGTGATTGAAATGGCACGAGAACAGAGAACAGAGATATTTTCGATCCAAATTTTCGGTAGGGGTGATTTGAAATCAAATTAGACACATGGTTATCTAAATGTGAAAGGACTTCTTAGTTGTGACTTAATAATGGTAAATTAAGAACAACCTTGATTTCCCACAACATAAGGCGGTGTGTGCATGCACAACTTTATGGGCTTTTATGCCAAGTGTATTGATAAATATTGAACAACCCTTGATTTCCATTTTTCTATGTTTTTCTTTTCCCTTTTTTTGTTGAGAAAAGAAGATAAAGCTTCATTTGTTATCTTGCATACGTAGCGCGTGTGATCCAAGAGAGCGAATGAGAAAGCATGTTCTAAAAATTTAGTGTCTGCGTGGCACGGACAATGAAAAAGGGGAAAATGGAAAAGAAATTTTAATGCTCTAGATCGAATTCTAGACGATATATGAACGAAGATATAATAATAATGAAAGAATGACTCTTAATGTAGTACTCCGTATAATCTAGCACATGCGTGGCACGTGTGTGAACACAGATAAAATGAAGAAATTAACCTTTCTGCTACTTAAATAATTTAGAGCGCGTGTGCACATGCTTAGAGAAGAGAGAGAAAAATAGGAGAGAGAAAATTGGAAATAATTAAACCTTTATGTCTGGCCTTAAATGGTTATGCCATCTCTCCCTGCATTGTTTTCCCACTCTCCCATTCAGCATCTCAGCAATGTGAGACCATTTCCTTTCTCCATATAGCTTCACCAGCTGCACCAATAACCTAAGAAAAAAAAAAGGAAAAGATCAATCTCTCATTGCACAAATTTTCATAATTCGAACCAACAATTAAACGAAAAATCGAAAACAAAACAAATACATATATAAATCATAAAAAAGAAAACAGATAATCAAAGGAAAAGATAATTAAACTCCACCTATCCTCCTCGGGAGTCCATTGCCCTTTAACCAAAATTGGGTAAGTTTGGTAAACTTTTTTACTCTCTTTTGGTTGCAGATCTTTTTTCTTCTTCTTCAAATCGACTTTTGCCCTATACTTATCTTCCACTGTTAAGCACGAAGCTTCATCGGACAGATTCGGATGCATTTGTTGAAACGGTTGAAAATTTTGTCCCGTATAATGCAAAGCTTGCAGCAAAATTCTAGGGGAATAACTCGAAAGCCCTATCTTCTGATCACCATTTGATCCCAAAGGATTTTTGGGTTCACTCATAGGGAAAAAATTTGCGCTTTGATCACTTGGTGATGATGAAGCTTGGAATGGATCAAAAGGATCATAAAATGGAGTTAAAATCCCAAAAGAAAAATTAGAGAAAGCGTTTTCGATATTCGAGACTCGATCAAAATTGGTTAAATTTTGATACAACCCTTTTGAGGGAGAAGACCCAATTAAAAACCCATTTTCCATTTGTGGTTTTGAGGGTTTTCCTAGGGAAAAACTTTGATGAAAATGGGGATTTTCTTTGAAGTTTGTTTTAAACTCCATGAGAGAGAGAGAGAGAGAGAGAGAGAGAGAGAGAGAGAGAGAGAGAGAGAGAGAGAGAGAGAGAGAAGTTGGTTTAGTGTTTTTGGAAATGGGAATTTGTGGGTTTTATTGGTGAAATGGGAAAAGGGTATGGGCAGATTAATTAATTGGTGACCGTGGATTAGTGAATCTAATCAAACGGTTGAAATTGCAAGTTGAGAGTGACGGTTAGGCTTCCCTTTTTCCTAGTACAGTCAAAGAAGAGGGAAAAGATGTAATGATTAGGTCGTTATGAAGTTTTGTCCTTTTTTGTTGGGAAAATTGAGGTTTTGCCTAACGACGGATAATTTCTCCACGCATGAGAAATAATAATGAATCTTCTGTAATTTATTGGTGTGTTTCACTAATACCTTAAATCGACAATCGTCTTTCTAAATACGTACGTTATATAATGAGCCAAAAGCGACTTATATCTTAAAGTTCACCATTTTTAATAATAAAATTAATACTTCCTCCGTCCATTTTTTAGAGTTCAGTATTTTATTTTGGGCTGTCCCTTAATAAATGTCCATTTTGTAAAGTTAGTGAGTAAAAATGTAATGATGATGTTTTCACAAAGAGTAATGAGAGAAAGTAGAGGTAAAAGTTGATGTGAAAAGTGTAATGATGATATCTTTTTAATAAGTTGGAATTACGAAGCAGGACACTTAAAAAGGGACGGAGGGAGTAACAATTTATTAACTTTCACTTATTTGGAATAAAAAACTTTTTAAACTTATTGGAAGAGTTGTTTTGAAAAAAATAAAAACTAACATTTATCAATAGTTCTTTATTTTTTAATTTCTGAAATAACCATTTTGGTCAAAAATAAAAAAATTATTAGTTGAGTCAAAAATGAGAATTGAGAGGTTTTTATTATTTATTTTGTTTTAAAAATGGTGACTTTGTTAATATAAGCCACTTTCTGCTAATTCTATAATGAATTCTATGGAATAGTTGTTGTTGGGTGTCGGTGAAGGTATCTTTACGTATGAATCAAATTTTTACTGTTTTATGGTATTTTTGGGCCAAATTTAGAGTTAATTAACGGTGGAGGCCACTGGATGACACACACTCAAGCTAAAATTTTATGTAAGTAATCAACACTTTAAGGCGTATAAATAAACAGATGAGATCATTAGAATAAGAATTTGATGGGAAAATCGAGCCTCACAACACAATTTAATTCGCAACAGCCAAATTCCAGAGAAGCTTCCTAGCGATAAATGTCCAGACACATATATTAATTTCAAAAAATCAATGATAGATAGTTAAATGTTGTAGTGAATCCCACACGTAAGACCAATCACAAACAAGTGCTAGTAGTGAGACGTTTTGTCAATCACAAAAGGTTATTCGTGACAGAACAGATCTGACGTGATAAGAATTAATTACCAGGACCACTCCAATGTTATGTGTGGCCCTTTAAAGTACGTATATCTTTGCAATTAGGTTAGTGATTTGTTTTGTGTGTGTATCAAAACATATTAGAAACCAATCCCCTTTTTTTGGTTAAATAAGAAATAGATCACCTAATCTCACAAATCACAATACTTGACAAGAAGCACTATTTTCCTTTGCACTTTAAAGAAAATGTTTTGGACACAAATGTTCAAATACAAATATATGTATTCCCAACCGTGCAATGTGTGTGCATGGGTTGTACATGCATTGTGTGGAACCCATAGGATCAAACTGTTGGGGATACACCTACGTCTAGATCGGTGTCCGTTGCACTGCTCAAAATATAAGTAAAAGTGTGGAAGTCACAGGTACTGCCTTCATTGACTCCATGTACAGAGATTATACAATATCCTACACCAATGTTCTACTCTCGCGTAAAAGTGCTGAAGTCACATACTTAGAGGTTGATTTCACATACTTTTGTAAGAATGAGAAGATACTAAGTAGAGGTGGCAATTTGGACTCAATTTCATGGACTCGTCCAAATTCATCCATTTATAATTAACCCAAATCCACTCATATCCAAGTATGGTTTATAATAGGGTCAACTTAATAAATTCATTGATTTTATGGGTTTAGATGGGTTGGTAATGGGTTAAAAATGGGTCCAATTTAAAAGAGAAGATTCAGGTTTCAACCAATCCCATCCAGTAAAAATTTTTGTGCATAAGTGGGCTCCACTATCTTCTTTCGTTCGTTGAATCCAGTGGGGTCCTCAGCGGATGTTTGTTCCCAAAACTGTAATCAAGCTATCTGTAGCAGCGGATAAAAAAAAATCTATTACTCCTATATTAATACTTGAAAATCAGACTTTGAGAAGAATATTTTCATTCATCATATTCAATACGTTGTACAGTTACATATTTATAGTGATGGATTACCAGTCTAATTCCTATAATCAAGCTATTCCTATGATCAAGCTATCGACCCTACAATCAAGTTATTTCATAATGTACAATTAGAATAATCTAAAATAGGAAAATATTATCTCTAACAATAGAAAAGAATCATAAGAGATAATTTACAGAATCTCAACACTCCCCCTCAAGTTGGTGCATAGACTTGAAACTACTTTGATGAGCATATCGGCCAACTGATCTTCTGATCGGATCTTAGGCAACTTCACAATTTTCTCATCCAACTTTTCTGTAATGAAGAATTTGTCTACCTCTACATGTTTCGTACGATCATCATGTTGAACCAGATTATGAGCAATATCACATGCCCCTTTATTGTCACAATAAAGTCGAATCGATTTTTTAGGCGGATAGCCCAAATCCTCGAGAGAAGTCTTAGCCATAATATTTCACATATTCCAAGTGCCATACCTCTAAATTCAGCCTCTGTGCTTGAACGTGCAACAACATTTTGTTTCTTGCTTCTCCATATAACGAGATTACCGCCTGCAAAGGTGAAATATCTTGAAGTGGATCGTCTGTCATCTACAGCTCCAGCCCAGTCTGCATCAGTATACGCATCCACGCTTTGACAATCTATATTTTTAGTGAATAAAATTCCTTTTCCAGGAGCAAACTTCAGATACCTCAAAATGCGCATAACTACATTCATGTGTTGCCCACCAGAATTATGCATAAACTGACTGACAATACTCAATGCATAGGCAAGGTCTGGCCTTGTGTAGGCTAAGTACATCAATCTTCCTACGAGTCTCTGATATCTCCCTTTATCAACAGGAACTTGATTAGCCTCAACACGTAACTTCAATCCTTCTTCTACTGGTGTGTCAACTGGCTGACATGCTAACATACCAATTTCCTGCAACAAATCTAAGGTATATTTTCTTTGGAACAAAAAAATTCCTTTATCAGATCGAGACACTTCAATCCCAAGGAAATATTTCAAGTGACCGAGGTCCTTCATTTTGAATTCTTTGGACAAATAACTCTATATAGCCTTTCTTTCTTCAAGATCATTTCCTTTAACCACCATATCGTCAACATACACAATAGGGGCAGTGATCTTACCATGCTGTTTTTCAAGAATAAAGTGTGGTCTGAACTACTCTAATGGTAGCCCAAGGCTCTCATAGACTTTGTGAACCTCCCAAACCATGCTCTCAGAGATTGTTTCAACCCATACAAAGATTTCTTTAATTTGCACACTATTCGACATTGCACTTCTGCTATCATGCCCCCTAGTGGCAAATCCATGTAGACAACTCGTCATGTAGAAAGGCGTTCTTCACATCAAATTGTTGTAATGGCCAAAGGATTTTTGAGTTCACTCATAGGGAAAAAATTTGCGCTTTGATCACTTGGTGATGATGATGAAGCAGCTTGGAATGGATCAAAAGGATATCATAAAATGGAGTTAAAATCCCAAAAGAAAAATTAGAGAAAGAGTTTCGATATTCGAGACTCAATCAAAATTGGTTAAATTTTGATACAATCCTTTTGAGGGAGAAGACCCAATTGAAAACCCATTTTCCATTTGTGGTTTTGAGGGTTCTCCTAAGGAAAAACTTTGATGGAAATGGGGATTTTCTTTGAAGTTTGTATCAAACTCCATGCAAGAGAGAGAGAGAGAGAGAGAGAGAGAGAGAGAGAAAAAAGTTGGTTTAGTGTTTTTGGAAATGGGGATTTGTGGGTTTTATTGGTTAGATGGGAAAGGGGTATGGGCTGATTAATTGGTGACCATGGATTGGTGAATCTGATCTAACGGTTAAAATTGCAACTTGAGAGTGCCGGTTAAGCTTTCCTTTTTCCTAGTAATGATTAGGTCGTTATGAAGTTTTGTCCTTTTTTGTTAGGGAAAATTTTACTAACATCTCCTTGAGGTTTTTCGTGATGACGGATAATTCCTCCACGTATGAGAAATTATATTGATTCCTTTGTGAGTTATTGGTGCATTTCACCGATACCTTAAATCGACAGTCGTCTTTCTAAGTATGTGATATAATGAGTCAAAAGTGACTTATATCTTAAAGTTCACTATTTCTAATAATAAAATTAATTATAATTTATTAACTTTCACTTATTTGGAATAAAAAAAACTTTTTAAACTCATTGGAAGAGCTGTTTTGAAAAAAAAAAGGGGGTAACATTTATCACTAGTCCTTTATATTTTAGTTTCTGAAATAACCATTTTGGTCAGAAAATAAGAATATTTATTAATTGAGCCAAAAATTGAGAATTGAGAGGCTTTTATTACGGAGTATTTATTTTGTTTTAAAAATGATGAATTTGTTAATATAAGCCACTTTCTGCTAATTCTACAATGAATTCGGTGGAACAATTGTTGGTTGGGTGTCGGTGAAGGTATCTTTATCATTTTATGGTATTTTAGGGCCAAATTTAGAGTTAATTAACGGTGGAGGCCACCGGATGACACACACTCAAGCTAAAATTTTATGCAAGTAATCAACAATTTAAGACATATAAATAAACAAATGAGATCATTAGAATAAGAATTTTGATGGGAAAATCTAGGCCCGCAACGCAGTTTAAGTCGCAATAGCCAAACTCTAGAGAAGCCTCCTAGCGATAAATGTCCCTACACATATATTAATTTCGAAATCAATGATAGCCAGTTAAATGTTGTAGTGAGTCTCACACATAAGACCAATCACAAACAAGTGCCAGTAGTGAGACGTTCCCGTCAATCACAAAAGGTTATTCGTGACAGAAAAGATCTAACGTGATAAGGATTAATTACGAGGACCACTCACATGTTATGTGTGGCCCCATAAAGAATGTATATCTTTGTAATTAGGTCAGTGATGTGTTTTGTGTGTGTATCAAAACATATTAGAAACCAATGCCCTCTTTTTGGTTACGTAATAATTAGGTCACCAAATCTCACAAATCACAATACTTGACAAAAAGCACTATTTTTCTTTGCACTTTAAAGAAAATGTTATGGACACGAATGTTGAGATACATATGTATTCCCAACCGTGCAAAGTGTGTGCATCACACGTGCATTGTGTGGAACCCATAGGATTAGACTGTTGTGGATACATCTGTATCTAGTTAGATTGGTGTCTGTCGCACTACTCAAAATATATGTAAATATATGCTTCTTACTATCGCATGATGAGGCCGAATGAGGAAGTGCAATTGTCCTAATGGCTTGTGTTTTGGCAAGTTATTGAAGATTAGATTTAAGTTATCCTTTTTGTAACAAGTATTTTTTAATGCCTTCGAGATTATAGAATATCCTACAATCTTCTACAACATTGCTCTACTTTTGAGTAAATGTACGGAAATCACGTACTTAAAGGTGGAGTCCACATACTTTTGTAAGAGTGAGCATCTGTATTAATATGAGCAATTATTCCTGAGCACGAAATTATTTTTCCTATGCATGCCTACTTGAATTCCCTCCCAAATTCCCAATCACCCCAAACCGAAAAAAAAATTGCGCAGACGTATGTATCTTTGCTATCGCACTACAATAAACAAAGGTTTCACAATGTAGTGGATTGCTAGGAGAAATAGATTTCTACATAGTCTAATTAGCAATGAAATGTTATAACGTAGTACTCAATTTATTTTCCAAATTAGGCTAATTTGAAAGCTATCTTCTCAAGGTGACGAATTGTGATGCTTAATATAACCCATCATGATTCCAAATTGATAATCAAAGCACAACATTTTGCAAGTTTCGATATGCACATCATCTGTTGAAAAAATCAAGATAATCGAACATCATTATCTATGTTGAAGGATCGGTCAGAATTCTGCCGTCTATTTCTATCAAAGCAAATCTAATACTCCATGAACTAATCCATGCCGATAGTAACCGGTAAGAATATTTTGATCTAGTCCTTTCCGATATCGATATGATCTTTGCATAAACGATGCACATATTTTTGAACAATATGAACTAATCCTTGCAGAATCATCAAAAGTAACGTTAGTGAATCCTACTGACCAAAATGTACAGTACAAATGAACATAGTAATCGGTACCCTACTAAATTTACCAACAGTAATACCAGTCCACAGAAATTTACACATTTACCGAAAATATTTGCCAAATAGTGTAATGTAGTCTGAAAACACTAGAACCTGTTATCTTATATAGTAACAAAAGATTATCTCCACAAGCTGGTTTACTCTATTCGAGCCTTTCAATCCTCAAAATGCATCCCATGGAGTCTTTCTTCAAAACCTTAATAACTTACCCTTTTACAGTTGTTACAGGGCCCGTAAACCAACCATCAAAAAACCCAAAAAAAAACAGAAAAAGAGAAGATGCGGCACATTCAAAAAAAACAGTTCTTATGCCTTCCTCCTCTTCTTCATCCCCGGAGTGCAAAGCACGAGGTTTCCCTATCACCGTATCCTACACCATTTTGGCCTCGGTTAGTTTGATCGAGCTTGCGCCATCATTTGTTCATGAAAACTGCGCGCTGGTGGAGCCTTGTCAAACCTCTCTGGGCTACGGCTACGGCTTCTAGCCCTGCTAGGGTTGTCACCCCATCCTGAACCCTTGTTGTCTGGACTTTTACTTCTGTTGCTAGCTTGACCACTGTTTCCAGCTTGAAGCAGCATTCTTTCATGGAAGCTCATCGTCGGCTGATAACCCCCAGGACCATCCCCATCATCCTTAGCATTGTTGGCATACCTGTCACTATTCAAGGAAGCCACACATCAGACCATTACAAGACGAATAAACATGGACCATCTGTTGGTTTAATGTACGACATGAGTCAAACACATGCCGGACACCCAAATGTGTCCAGATTTTGAAGTATATTTATAAGACGGACGCGTTGAGGATACACTAGGACACCTTGAGGACTTCCTAGAGGACATAGGGGGCATATTAGGTCAGAATGCTTTCTTATAAGTTGGGGCCACACCTATAGGTCTATATGCTTGGTTCATGAGTACTCATTTAGCGATTGTACTATTTTCCCAGATTTTGGTACATATAATGCTTTTGATTTATATGAACAAATGACACAGCGTAGTCAAGTCATAATTTTTTGGCAAATGACGAGTCTGCTTAGTCTGTGTCTATATCCATGCTTAGGCATGACACTTGATGGGGAGAAGACCTCAATTTCTCTTCACTAATCATATGTTTCAATCTTAGCAGATGCTTTTAGTAACGGTTTCTAGCACTAACACAATAAGTGCAAAATGACAAAAGACAAAAAACCATAGTGACATGTTACATGGACAAGTGCATGTACCTGTCATCAGAACCATGGCTGCCATATCCCCTTCCACCATATCCCCCCGAGTCACTCCGTCCACCATGGCCTGCATCATATCCACCGGAGCTGGAAGCCCATCGACGCATTGGCCTGCCCATTCCACCACCGCGTGAAGTCATATCACGAAGCTCCGCTGGAACATTCTGGTTTGCTCCTTCTAAAATTTTTATGAGATCTGAAGCATGCTTTGCATCTTGGTCCCCAAAAAAGGTGTAAGCCTCTCCAGTGGCACCTGCCCTCCCAGTCCTTCCAATCCTGTGCACATAATCCTCTACTCCAGTAGGGAAATCGTAATTGACAACCACCCTGTGACAGAAATGAAGGTCATCGCAGCAACTTTACAGGTTAAACTGATACTGCTTTCATCCCCTATTCTTGGTCCTTTTTTTGGTCATTCTAGAGGTTAAATTGATACAGTCATACAGCCTTTGTCCCCCATTCTTCATCCTTTTCGGTAATTCTAACCTCCTCGATGGGCCAATTGTTCTCACCTTTTGGTGCATTCCAAGTTTGCAGGAATAGTTTTGAAGTCATCTCAATTTAGAGAGCAATAATCAATTGGGAAATTCCAAAATGCAAAGATAGACCACGAATACTGGACGGTGGGAACAGTGAAAAGCAAAGAAGCTGAGAGAACAGAAAATAGAATAACAAGTCTGCACATTATATGTCAAGCTACTATCATGGATCACAAAAAAAAAAAAAAAAAATTTAAAGAGTTCGGTAGAGCACACAAACAAGAGTTTATCTTAATCAAAAAAGATGAAGAAAGAAAATGAAAATCCAATCACATGTGAGGACTACAATGCTCAACCTCAACCCCCAGTGAAAAAGGAAATGAGGATCCAATCACATGTTACGAACTTAAGACCAAAAATAATAATTTTGATCTCCCCAACCCCCAGAGAAAAAGGGTGCAAATCCAGAGGAGCAACATGGTAGTCTGTAACATAAATGGCCCTAGATAAAGGATACGTCTGAATTTATTTTCTTTGATTAAGAAGATACCTCTAATTTAAAAGTAATTGCTTGGCTTAAGGCCTTAAGCATATCAATGAAGTCAACAAACTTTCTCAATATATCTGGGATCTTCAACATTTATTTTTTATCAGGATCTTCACCATGGATAAGTAGCCGAATGTTACGAAATAGCAAACCTGATATCTTTGACATCCAAACCGCGAGCTGCAACGTCAGTGGCAACAAGCACTGGACACCTTCCACTGCGAAACTGGCTCAACACCATATCTCTATCAGCCTGAGACTTATCTCCATGAATGGCAGCAGCTCCAAACTGACGGGTCAGATTACGAGCAAGTTGATCACACATCTTCTTAGTTGAACAAAAGATTATAATCTTAGATCCTGGTTCTTGGGACCGCAGTATCTGCTCAAGCCGCTTGTGTTTCTCCATGTGTGGCAATACTTCAACATACTGAAAGTAACCGACAAATCAAATTATTCAGGAATGTTCTATGCGATCAGGGTCATGTCAGGTGAGCCATACATCCATCACTACACTCACAAGACCAAAAGGGAAAGGGAAAGGGAAAAAGAATAAGACTGGGCACACACAGACAAGCGCATGCCGGCTCTCACACACGCACACAGAGTCCAAATAGGAATCTAGACGAAGTCAAGAATTGGACCTGGGTGATAGACTTGTTGGCAACAAGTTCGTCCACATTTCCAATGTTAACCTGAACAGGATTGACCAGTAGATCTGCAGCTATTTTGCGAACCTCTTTGGGCCATGTCGCAGTGTACATGAGGGTCTGGCGTTTAGTAGGCACCTCCTTCACAATTTTCCGGATCTGTGGTTCGAAACCCATGTCCAGCATGCGGTCCGCCTCATCTAACACCAAGTAAGAGACTTGATGGAGGCTTACTTTTTTCATCTCTAAAATATCATTCAAACGACCAGGAGTGGCAACCACAATATCTGCACCTCTGCTTAATTGACTTAATTGGGGTCCCTTTGGTGCTCCTCCATACAAACACTTACATAAAGTCAAAACACACAAAAAATCCCATCAGTCTCAACTTTCAACCTATCGACAACGAGTTTGGTTTCACCACAGAAATACTGCACGTAGTTTATATATACAAATAATAAATGTCTAAAAACAAGTAATTCTTTCAAGAATTCATGTACTAAAAAAAGTAACTACCCAAATGAGGCAGCAAAGAAGCAAACCGTTTGCTTTGTGAAAGAACATAACAAAGACTTGGACCAAAAATGAGTGAAGAAGTTGGAAAGAAAAATGATTAATCAAACAATAACATGAGTTCAGATGCAAAACTGAACGAATTTTGAGAATGACGACAATAACGGCAGCAGTACATTCTGTCTGAACCAATTATGCCAAGAACCGTACTACCACAATTCACAACCAACTCTACTGTACTACATTATCAATTCAGTAGGGTTTTTTCTATTCTCTTTTGGCCGCTAGGGAAAGAAAAATAGATAGCAAATAATCCCCCAGATATTGGGAATACTGCAAAGAACACTAGGATAAAGATTTGTACTACATAGAAGTATAGAACAGAATCGCTTTCTTGGACAAGTTCAGAAGCATCATACAGTGCAAGATATTTGTGATGACTTTCCAAACTTCACAGCCTCATCCTGTATCTGTGTGGCCAACTCTCTCGTTGGTGACAAAACCAAAACAGTTGGACCCATCTGAGGATTATTACGCCGGCGCTTGAGATGAAAAAATCCTGGAATCAAGTAACCCAACGTTTTACCCGAACCTGTCTTGGCAACAGCTACAATGTCAAGATTTTGAAGAGCAATCGGCCATGACTGCGCCTGTATAGGAGTAGGTGCGGAGAACCCAGCTTGGCGTACCTGGAAAAGGGAAAACCAGCAATCCCTATAAGCAGAGGTAGCGCGAGGAATAAATCTCTGGTTGGTTTCTTTTTGGACTCATGAGAGTGGTAACACAAGAAGAAGCATCATCTCCCAAATGCAGGCATTTATTGCTTACTGATGCAAGCTACAGAGGAAAAGGGACCTTTTCTTTTGCTCAGACCAAATGGCTTACCGAATCATCACCAACGGCATTCTCCGCCACGAACTTGGGTGATTCGGAAAGCCCTTCTCAAAATTGGCCCCAAGTATAAGGGCACTCCAAATACATTCAAGCCCCCGAAAAGAGGGTGGCACAGCGTACGACATTTAGCTCCTCCCTGGAGCAAATATCGCACCTACGACAAAAAGTAAAGATGGAAAACAACAATGAGCCCTGAAGCCTCACAACGGACCTCCAGAAATGACAGAAATCTCTAGCACTACCCAGTTCAGTAAACTTACATATCCTTTAGCCAATGCAGAGTTGCATAGTCACAAGGAAATCCATACCTCTCTAAGTAGCTCTGAAGGTAAACCAGTCGCATCAAATGAAGTGAAGGGAGCCGGCACATTACGTCCCTGATGAGAGTTGACAAGAAAAACCATCTGAATCCATCATCATGGTATTTAATGGACAATTAAACTATACACAGGATACAACAGAAAATAGAGGAGGTTTAAGAAACAAGATCAGCTGAAATTTGAGAGAAAACTGTCGCAACAACGTTCAAGCAAATGGAATGCAGAAGTACGACTAAGGCATCACATACCATACGATGGGCCCTTAAATAAGTAATAAAAGCCTCATAAGATACTTACAGTAACAGTTATTTCATGCCGACGCCGATAAGACTCTGCAGACTCGTTCCCGCCATTGACAGAGTCGACTTTCCCACTCTACAACAAAATAAGAACACTTGGTTTAGCACCCAAAGGATGGAAGGATCGAAGCGTAACCAGAGGAAGTGGTACTATAGAAAATAATCATTTACTCCAATGGAAGCAGATTATAATTTAATTATGATCCCCAATTCTGAGCACACTGAATTGTTGTGGGCCTCGTGGCATAATTATTCCAACCAAGTTTTCCACAGCTTCAACCAAACAGGGACCAAATCAGGGTTTGATCTTTGGAGAACAGAGTGGGTGGGTGGGGCAAAGCAAGTACAAATTTACAAACAACAAAATAGATTTCTTACCTATCCTATTCACTTGGAACCTCATTTTTTTGTGCACTATTTACAATCAAAATCTTAAACTTAAATGCATTTCCTAGTTGGAAGCTCAAAAACAAGAGAGATACTAGTCAATCATACAACAATCCTAAATATTATATCTCTTTACTTTTCAAGCTACTTCAAGAGTAGAGGGCCATTACGTGCATTGTTCTTGTTTAAAAGTCGATAGTAAACAGCATTCTGTAGTCAACTTTCATAGTAAAACATAAGACAAGGACAAAAATTGGCAAAGTTCAACATTGACCTGATAACTTGTTGTTCCAGAAGCAAGCTGTGAAGCACCATTGCTAGCTCTGCTATTTCTATCGCCATCATCACTACAATTACTGTCGCAAGGTTGTCCTTGAGAAGATTGCTGAACTTGAACAGAAGCACTTAAAGGCGGAGTAGACGGCTTCTCTAGTGGAGCTGAGACAGACTGCGTAGGGGGCGTAGGGGCCTTTGGCCTCTCGTACTGGGTGACATTGGTCTCTGGATTCCAGAAGTAAAGATAACCTGTTTTACCATCAACAAGACCTCTCCAAGGCTTGGGAAGAGTGGGATCCGCAGGAGCATAACGTGGACCAGCAGAAGAGACAGTTGCAGTAGCCATCGTAAAAGAGTTCAAAGCCAATAACCTAACACAAGATAAAGTACGAATACATATAAGATAAACCACACCAAACAAAGTCTTAGTTTGGCTACATAAATTCATTTTTCCAGCAAGCTCTATCGGGGATGAGGTTGCTAAACCATAGAAGGATAGAAAACCCAAACTCAGCAAACAAAGAGGAATACTTGTAAATCCAGTAGAGCTTGGTAACTTTCTATTTGGGATGGGGAAATCTGTTAAGTTTTGAGGGAAAGCAGATTTCCTCTAAACCACAAACAAAGTTGATCTTAGCTGGAAAGGACATTGAGTACCATACAAGGACAGAAAACCCGAACTCAACAATCAAAGAGCAACACTTGTAAATCCAGTAGATACCAGCTGTAGTAAACAACTAAACTAGCGTATCAATTCAACAAATTAGCAAACGATGAGTAATTCGGGATTTGAGGGCACCCATTTGGAAACCAAAATGTATTTCACAAACTGAATAACTAGGTACATTGTAGACAGCACTATCGTATAATAACTAAGATAGAGTGTGAGAGCTAAAGAAAATAGTTTCCAGACAAGCGATCACTTCTTTACCACTTCATTGATAATCTAGGCAAATCCCTTAATACAACATGCATACAAAATTAAAACCTCAATAGAATTTCAGACAAATCAGGCACAATTAACAAATAAATCTCAAGAAATGGTATTCAAAACAATAGAAACTCCAAAAACTTGAAATTAAATGAACAAATAGGAACACAATATACCAACACTTACATGCAAGGACAATGCCTAATAAGTAAGCAACAAGTCTAGCACCACAAACAAAATACACAAACACTCGCATAAATGTGTGGGACCACACACTGGTGGTGTAGTGTGTGTGAGCCCCACCTATTTATGTGTGTGTTTGTGCAAGTGTATGAACATTTTGTTTGTGATTCTAGATTTTTTGATCAGCAAAATACTAAGTACGTTATTCACGTATAATCAACAATATACAAATATACATATGAATACTAGGAACACAACTTTAAAACAAAACCCAAGACACAAGACACAACTGTGTCCAGAGCGGTTCGACCCACGTACATGGAACGACTTGTGATCTAAAGTCGTCTTCTTCGTCTACAATTTTCAATCAGAGATTCCTGGTGAAATGCAGGAAAACCCTAACGTAGAAACATCTTTCCCAAGCTTACTGTTTCAAAAGTCTTCTCAAAAAAGGTCTAATGGACCCCAAAAACCCTAATCTAAAACCATACATAACGAAATCACCAAATGCAGCTAGAGCTCAACAGCTCCATTACGATCCTATACAACGATAAAACCCTAAACCAGTTTTTTGAGGTTCATTTTTCGAGATCAAAGAGGCGATTGTACCTGACGACGACGTTTCCAACGCGTTGGAAGAGAGTGGCGAAAGAGCAATACAAAGAAGTGGCGAGAAATGCTCCACTTCTCTGAATGACCTTCTTTCTCTCTCACTCTCTCTCTCTAAAATACTCTCTTTCTCTCTCTCTCTCTCTCTCTCTCTCTCTCTCTCTCTCTCTCTCTCTCTCTCTCTCTCTCTCTCTCTGGAAAATGCGCTTCCGATGGTAGAGGAAGCGTGAGAAATTAAGGCAGGAAGGGGGCGCAGATATTTATAGCAAAAGAAAAGACACTGTGCCAAATTCAAGGAATTAGGTGACATCATATTTTGTAACCATAGTTTGGAAAGGGCTCTTTCCAACTTAACCATGGTTTAATCCAGAGTCTTCTGTGGTTGGTTTATTTGAAATGGAGTAGTAAAATATTTTACGTAAAGAATTGATTTTGACGTTCTCTTTTCACATTTCGCACATCTTTTTGTCTTTATTCATTTGAATTTTATTATCTTGTCTTTAATTCAATATAATTTTTCACACATTCAAAAATAATATTATAAATTCATATGGATAAAAAAAAAAAAAAAAGGAGTATGAAAGATTAAAAGAGAAGAGTGAAAATCATTTTTCTTTTACGTATTTGTTATCTGTCATTTGGCATTAACATAACCTACACTTTTCAGCAGCTAAAGAACAATAAGGCCTTGTTCCCCTCAAAGCTTCATGGACTTTATACTTTTTGAGTTTTAAAGAACAAAAATGCTAGGGAGAAACAACAAACCCTGAAAATACCCTCAAAAGATGATGAGGGCCTAGGCCCGAGTATAAAAGAAAAATGGGTGGGTGGACCCCACGCAGATGAGGGCTTGGGCCCGCGTGTAAAAGAAAAGTGGATGGATAGACCCCACGCAGATGACATCATCTTTGAATGATATTTTCCGGGTCATTATTCTTTATCCCTAGCCTTTCTGTTTGACGAATAATATGTGCTAGCTTAGCTGTTAGTATGATTTATTACAATGATTGATCATTTTGCGTTAAGGTAACTTATTTATTCTTCTCGCACGTATTTGGCTCTAGGCTTGCTTTCTTTCTTCTTTTCTTTTTTGTTTGGCTGTATCGTAACTTTTTATTGTCATTTCTACCAACTAGTAGTATTAATCTGGTCATTTACTGTTGACCAAAAAAATAAAATAAAATCTGGTCATGTACTCCACATGGGTTGGTACTAACTCAGAGCTTTTTCAGTCTGTTTAAAATGAACAGTATAGTTTTGCTTGCAACAAATTGGCATAACACTCAAACAACCAGGCTCAATCTTGTACTAGTATCAAATTTGGCACAATGTTTAGCCGTGGCTAAATTTCAGAACAACATTCATTCTCTCTCTCTCTCTCTCTCTCTCTCTCTCTCTCTAATCCACAATTGGCATTTTGATTTGACTCGTTATGAAAGCAGTACCCCTAATAATGAATGACATTTACATCATCAACCACAACTCAGCTTTAGGCAGTATCAAAGGAAAGCACTTGGAAGAAAATTTCAACCCAACTCCGTTAGCTTCAAATGAACTAAAAGGGTATTACTTCTTGTTTTAGGGGAGAATACAAGAACTTCATAAAGAAATATGGGAAATAAGGAGTACAGAGAGTTCAACTACAATCCACAATGCTTCGAGATTACAGAAAGAAACTGGTCCAAGTGGTTGGAGAAAGCAATTCTAGACTGATGAATAATATTACTGGAAAACATCCAAAAATTACCAGCCTTTCTGAAGCAACAAAGCAGCCATGAATAGAATGGAGCTAAAAGAGCAAAAGCATCAGGCTGAGAAAATCAAGCTGTTCAATAGCTACCTTCCAAGTACTCCAAAGAATGGCCAAAAAAAGGAAAATGCCAATTAAGATCCTCCGAGGGCCCTGAGAGTAAGGAGACTTTTTCACTTCAATACCCAGTGAAAGGCAGCAATTTAACCTCAGGAATTCCCTGAACCAGTAAAATCTCCTCCAAGAAGTTAAGGCTCCCGTGCCCAGGAAGATGGCCAGGCTTAACCCACAGAATATATTTCTAGAGCCATATTCGGGAAGTAGGGCTTCAGAAATAAACATAGAATTATGAGTGACAAATGGATCACAAATCAGTTATTTGTCTGATAGTCGCTGAATCCCCAAAGCGTTACTTACCTACATGAAACTATGGTATGCAACTTCCTTCCAGGAAATAGTTAGCATTTCGACCTCTTGCAGCCAACTAAAAGAAATATATACAGGTCCTTGAACTTGAACAACACTGTTCACATTCAAACAGCATTTGGTTGCCTACACATTTGCATTATCCTCAAAGCACAAGAGCAATTCTTGCAATAAATGGAACCTTGTTCCCAATTTGTCATTGAAACAGAAGGAACTAGGTGAGCACTGCCTACATAAAAGGCCTAAATAAAAGTTTGAATTAAGCCCAAATGTATCCGGGCAAAAAAAGGCCCTTCTTCCTAACTTTCAATTCGGTTTCGCCATAATACACTTCACCAAGTCCAGAATACGAAAGTAATCATAAAAAAGGGAGGATTCCTTACCCTCCAGTCCGTCCCTGTGGTGGCGGTTACTTCCTGCAAGGTTGTTACAAGGGCTTCCGCCAATCACAAGGTCAAAACCACCAATGTTACTAATAAGCTGCTCGAGTTGGTCACCATCCACCCGCGTTACATCATCAAAGTCGATAAGGGTACCCTTTTGATTGGTTTGTTCCCACCAACCCCGGACTATATTCCTGTTGACTTCCGATTTCTCAACAGAGACAACCGTTTTCAAAGGGACGCCAAGCTTATGAAGAGCAACTTCAGCACCGCCAATACCCGAAAAAAGCGACAACATATTGATGCCTCCCGGGAATAAATCCTTCAATACAGAGAGGTGATAGGCCACTGTATCAACCTGAAAGAAATTTACCCCATCAACAGAATGACAAAATAATCCATCCTTCTTGGGCATTAGTTCCCTCCGATCAAAGCTTTAAGGAACAAAAAAGTACCAAAGTTTTGAAAATTAGTAATTAATAAGAATTAAGATAGGTAAAAAGTTATGATGACATACAAAGTTTCGAAAATCAAGTAAAGAGGACAAAATGAAAAATACAGATGATCTTTTCAGGTGCCTGGAATCAATAGTGAAAAGGACCAAGAATATTAAAGAATGTTGGATCGAGGTAGTATGTGACAAGGAAAGGAAACAGACGAGGAAACAATAAATAAGATGCTCGCCTGGAATGAATTTCCAAGTGACTTGTATCTATCAGTCCTACTTATACCACCTCCTCTTGTATGATTCTTGGGGAAACCCAAAAGCATCTCTACTTCATCGCACTCGAGAGGCGCAAGCTTGTTCCTTCCCACCCAAACAAGATTCCATTTTCGGCATTCATCCATAACATACTTCTGCACATGCGCGGGTGGCTCGTCATCATAGCAGTCCTCTAGGGCTTTGCGAAGCCTCTCTGTTAGTTTTGCACTGCCAATGCAAGTTTGCAAGCAGTTAAGTTTAGTCCGTGTGTCCCATGCAGGCCACCATCTCCTCGTTAACGGCAAGGCTTCCTTAATGGTGCGAGGAGGGAGCGGAACAAGCGGGAATCGGTTCTGGATTGGGAGGTTGTGGACATACCCTCTTTTCCTTGCTGCTGCACAAAAGTATTTGGAGTCCACAAATTCGGGTTCCACATCATACAAGAACCTCTTGATCGTGTCCCAAACTCCCTTGGGAGCTAGTGCCACATTTTCGTAGTAGAAGTAGGGAGGGCCAGCAGCTGCCTCCGGGAGGTTTCTATAGGGTGTTGGACACAGTTCAGTGGGGACTCCATAGCCAATCATTGGATTGGGAAGTCGGAGTGGCTCCCCATCATCAAACATAGTCCTACTGTCACACCCCCTATGTTTTTTCCTTTTCCACATTCCATTCTCCAATAATTTCCTTTTTGGCTTCTGCATAAAGAAAGGATCACTTAACCAGAATGAACCAAAAACAAGAATTTAGCAATTGGAGAACAAAATATAAAAGCTGAACAACTTATTCCCAGAAATGGAAAGGGGTTAGTTGAACACCATATGTTTCACTAGCAGGAAGACAACTGAAAAGAAGCAAAAACCTCTGGTAGTTCTGGAAAAAAGGGATCTGCCGCCCTTGCCATTTGAGCAGCACATATAAAATCGGTCAGTTCATCAACTGAAGCATCTGGACCTGCAACGTTTTAGAGGCATTATCAAGAAAAGGATTACTGATGGAATGTAAAGGCTAAAATAAGCAGGAGGGGTGAAGTGTTTAGCTACCACAGAAATTCAAATGCAAAATAGGAAGCCTCCGACTAAGGATTCAAACAATGACAGATAATGCAGAACAAAAGAAGATACGGGAAAGATATATGCGGCAGTATACAACTCCCTCAACAGGAATGCATTCAGGATAAAACAGCAACATAACCTCAAAAAATAGCACAAACACCATTTCACAAAGCAACGTGCTAAAGCAGAAAACACAATGTCGACTACGCACCACATCTCTCCATGGCTATTGAGGCCTCTTCCATGGTGTACCCCATTTTTTTTAAGAATGACAAGGCCTTCTCCTTCCCAGACAAGGAATCTGTATTTTCCTGCCAAGAGAAATAAAATAAAAAATGACACCTCCACTCATAAACCAAGGACACAAATCTCAGGGGGGATCCAATAGTTTTAGCTCCTATCCCTGTTGCAGGCATTAAGAATGCTAGTTTTCAAAAGGTCAAGAACGTTTCCCATGACATCTTAGATAAGACTTTCTTAGGTCTATCACGAAATTTTACTACTTGAAGCTATAAACTTGGCCAAACTGTTGAAAATCATAAAAACAATGAATTGAAATGTGCACTCATATATCTGCAATTAAACTTTTTTCAAAGATGTGTCAAGTGCATAGAAAAATGCACAACACAAAATACTCAAAATGCTGCAGTAGAGGGTAAGTTGGTAACAAAGAAAGTAATATTTCAGGTCAACTTTGGTATTGCTTGTGTCAGTAATTCTGCTTCCAAGAGCAGAGCAGTTCGAGGTGGAAATTCCCCTCTCCAGCTTGGATCTCGTATTCTTTTTCCCTTCCCTACTTTTCTTCTGCACTTTATATTTTTTAAAGGTGGATGTCAAGAGCTCTTGACCTTTGATGGTGTTAAGATCTAATTTCTGTTTACTTCTATCAGCAAAATCATTTTGGAATTTTCTCTTACAAAATGTAGCCGAATAAATGAGTTCGTACAGTGGCATTTGAATCACAGGTCAATATAGATTATAGATTAAGAATCTAAGATGCCACCACTAACAGGTGGCACATTAACTCATTGCCTCGACCCCAAAATTCATGTACTATCAGCCTACCAAGAAGATGCACAATCAAAGATCAATGCTCTCCGCGTTTCTACCTATAATGGCGGGTAGCATGCACTGATACCACTTGTGGCATTATTTCAATTACTCAAATGGAAGAACCAGCGGACATACATCTCCAGACAGTCCTACATTCTACAATAAATCTGCGCCACTAGGAAAGTCCTGGAATAGGGAACTAATTGCAAGACATTAGCAGAAGGGTAGAATAGTTCATTGGAGTTCTCAAGCATTACGCAGTACATGAGTGCCAAAACAGAACATAGTTACCTCATCTTCACACCAGCTATCTGAATCAGAGAGATCATCCGCAAAGTTCTCATAATAGTCCGAAGAGTAGTGATCAGAATCGACAGGTTGTTCTTGCTGCGGAGAGTTTTCAAGAGCCTGCAAGAAATTAGACAATAGTGAATGCTAGAATGAGCACAATTACTTCCCTATGAGAAATACAATCAATTTTGTGGATCAATGATTCAACTAAAAAAGGTGAAGAAACTATCCTAACTGATGTCATGAATGAATTATAAAGACTAAATTTTATCTGGTACATGATGATATGTAAGGAAACCACTACTACACTATTACAAGAGTCCCCAAAAGGCTTCAGCAAAAACATAAGATGGCTTCCAATTTGACGAAGTTCATTTTTCTGCTCCCCTGGCAGCTTTTCTTTTTATATTCTTCAGGAACTTCTGTGCGTAGGGGTGTGAGAGATCCTGTTGAAATCTAGGATCAAGACAAAAGTAGCAACAGTATTGGAGAATGAAGCGCGTATTACTCACTGAATGTGTAAGTAAAGTTTCGAGTATAGATTCTGAATTTCCCCCTCCTGCGCATTTTTCCAATAGTCATTAACATTGTCTTCACTCTCAAAAGTACCGGTAAAGTGACAGTGCAGTTACCATTTTCCTCAATAGCTTTTGCAACCAGTTCCTCAGGAAACCCCATTCCAACGAAATGATGAATCAACTTGGAGTGCGAAAGATCAGTCGTTGAGATCGCCTTGAAACCATAAAAAGGAATCAACAAAAATATTCCAAATCATAGAGCAGTTTCCTTTTACGAAAATAGGTCAAAAAAGTTGAAAGTGAAGACAAAAACAAAATAGAAGCACGCCCATTTATCAACCAAATCAAAACAACGTAACGGAGGACTGCAGTCTATACAAGTACAAAGGAAAGAAGTTCTGCTTCAATGATTGTTTAGAACTGTGTGACAAGGCTTTATGCAGTGCTCACCCACGTTCATAAGGAAAATAGTGTGAAGATTTGATTCACAGTCAACATAATCGATGAGCTGACTTAAGGAATTGGAATGAGAATTGATCCTAATAAGGTTTATCTCAATTCTATGGGTCTTAATACTACAAAAATTGTCACCCAATCTACTACATGCATTTTTCTCTTTAGTTTTACCTTCGCAGAAACATGTAAACAATAGAATAAAATCCAAGTCTGGAAGGTTCTCAAGACAAGGTTCCCAGTTGATTTTCATACTATTCCATGTCAGTTCTGGTATTATATCAAACATACCCATGAGAAAGTTGAGTACCAAAGAGCTTGATTCAAATTCCGACCACTATAGCTTAAACACTGCATAAAATTTTTTAAGGATCGACCTCCATTGCAGGGCTTCTTGACCATGGGAATTCTGAGGGACACTTGGGAGTCTTGTACAACCATTCCAATCATTTCCCACATGGGTTCATTCATCAGCAGTTTTCACTCACTCAGAAGATAACTAAGAAAGAACAATTTTCTATCCTTTGCTAACAATTCGCTAGTTCAACATTTAAAAAGAATTTGGCACAACAACTAAATATGAAACTCTACTACAACTAAGCACGACATTCAACCATAATTTCAGCTACAAACCCATAAGTAAACTTTACCTCTGCATCACCTACAGTAGCTTCTCCATCAGGATATGTCAACCTTGAACTGGAAGGTAAGGGAGAACTTTGAATTTCTAGTTCATCTTCAGTATCCCAGTCAATGTTGTCACTATCCTCTCCAGAGGCGTTCTGGTCCTACATTTGATTAGAAAACCACAGAAAGGAAAAGAACAAAAATCACAATTGACATAGTTGATCCCTGAGATGAGTTCTTTATGTCCTGCTTAAACACCAATGTTTCCATCTAACCAGGAATAACGAGACAGTGAGTGAACGACGTTTCAGTGTTTTCCATGCATGGTTTGGCCATTGGCAAATTTCCAAACAACTTAAGTTCTTTAGACAAGTGGTAAGCTAGCATGGTATCAAAGCTCGAGTGCCAGAAGGTCTTAGGTTCAAGTCTCTCCATTTGCATTTGTTCTCCTTTTTTGCATTATGATTATCTCTATGGATTTTGCATCTCCACCAGAGGGTTGCATGGGAACTAGGGTATGGGGCTTGGTATGCATTATTTGGCCCCTTTCTTCACAACACGAAGTTGTGGAACAAGTTACGATTCAACAAAAAGACGATCAAAATCGAGGTTGCATGGGTAAGAATTACACAAGAAAGATATACTTACCATTTTGCAGAGGTATTAGTTTGGTTCAAGTAAAGCTTCCCAAGCTGTACAAGAAGTTGAAATAAATAAATAAATAAATAAGAGGCAGATCAGAAAAACCCGTACTCAAAACAAGCAAAATAGATTTTTTCTTTTCTTTTTCTTTTTTTTGCCAAGAAGCAAATTATGCTAGCATATACAGCAAGCTTTAACAAGAACAGTGAAGATTATTTGATGCAACGGCCATAACTTAAGAAGCATAACCAATTTCCCCATATCTTGACATGGGCTTATCAATGCCTACAGTTATATGTCATCAAAATCTACACCCAAAAATATCTGTACATGTGGACACACACACTAACGCAGAGCTGAGAGGAGAAACCAATCCTGGAAACTTTGCTGCCGAAATGGTAAGTACATACAAACTGCATCTACATTCTCACATGGAAAACTCCTATTGGGCTCCAATGAAGAGGAGGAATCTTTCCTTATCCACTCCTTCCTTCCAA
Source organism: Rhododendron vialii (assembly GCF_030253575.1). Taxonomy (NCBI): domain Eukaryota; kingdom Viridiplantae; phylum Streptophyta; class Magnoliopsida; order Ericales; family Ericaceae; genus Rhododendron; species Rhododendron vialii. Next base: position 1,986,570 of record NC_080566.1, read on the forward strand.
TTGCGATGGCTTGCCCTCAGTATCCCTATAACATTAAAGAGTCTCAATCTCAAGAACTCCCCAAATGACCGTGATTTTCATCTATGGTAATCTTATAAATAAAGAATAATTTTTATGTTTTGACTTTCGATTAGCAAATAAACCATTCAAGAGCTAACCAAGTCTGTCTCAGAAATGATGTAGAGAATCAGGACAGGACCATGGACAAAGCATTATGGAAATGGGCAAAAGATGAGCAAACTCAATTGTAAAATCTTTATGAGACAAAGTTTAAAAAGTCAATTCATATCCCAAAGAAGATGGTGCGCACAAGCAGGCATGACAAACACCAAGTACCTTAATCACCAAAAGCAATACATACACATTTCCGATCGAGTAGTAATGAAGTTGAACCATTTTAAGGCTGGTTCCATCACAGCTGGAAGGCCAGACTAGAGTTACATTGTCCAATAGGAAGTCAACAATTGAAGATTGTAAGCATACCTTCAATCAAACAAACTAAGAGCAAGGTTGACTATATTTCCCGCTCAACTTGTTGACTGTCTAGAAAGGCAACAGGGTCTCAGCAAACATATTGTCAATGAGTTATGCTGTGAACAAATAGAGTGCAAACCCCAATAGCTTTTAATTAGTAATACTGAGGGGGAGGAGTAAACCAATGTTGTCTTTAGAGGCCTAGGTTTCTTGACTATCACGGAACACGATGCCATCTTGACGCAAGTCAATGGATACTACGTATTTATGTAGCCGACCCCAATTAATTGGAACTTAAGGCTCAGTTTTGTGTGGTTTTATAAGCAACATAAACGACAACTGAAAAGATTTTCATAACTATTATCATCCAAATTCCGACCCCCGTCAAAGTTCTATTCACTCCTCAGCCTGCATGTGAACATCGCCACACATCCATGAACCGCGATGCAGATACACTATGAAAAGATTTTTCCCTCAGCCCCAAAATGCATGTAGAAATGACAGAAAAAATTTACATTTTTCCCTCAGTCCTGACCTAATTTAGAAATGCCAGAAGAAATTAAAAATATACATTCCTGAACAGAATTCAGCCTCTCTTGAACTGCAGAAACCCTAACTTCAACAATTAAACGCTTCACAAACATCGAAATTACACGCAGAAAAAAATAAACTGACCAAAACCCTAACAACTCGACTCTACCATACAAAACACTTCAAAAAGCATACGAATCGAATAAAATGATATAAAGCGAACAAATTCGAGGAAATCAAACGGAACATACATCACCGAGGAGAATGAATTTGTTGTTGAAATAATCCTCGGTTTAACCGAGAATGTACTCCGCTCCTACGAAAGCATCCACAGAGAGAGAGAGAGAGAGAGAGAGAGATATATATATATATATATATATTTCTAGCAGGTATAAAGTGAGGAGCTCGTGACACGGTGACAGGAGAAGAGAGAGAAAGGGCACCGAGGAGATTCTTTGAGAGAGAGAGAGCGGGGGGGAGGGGGAGGGGGAGTCGTCGCAAGAGAATCCGTGAACAATACAGTAAAACAGAAACAGAAAGTACACGCCACGGTGTAAAAAACAATTCTGCTCGCGCCACGTCGGATATTCCCAATGCATTTTGTACTTTGGATATTTTAATTCAAAAAATAAAAAATTCTATGGCTTTGTATAGGGAAAAGGTAATGTAACAAGGGACTTATTTATTTTAAATAAAAATAAATAAATAAACCTTATATAGTTCCTATGGGGTTTTTTTATACTCCCACCATCTCACTTTAAGAAAATAAAAAAGTTAATATGTGAAGATATGTTTTTTTGGGATTTGAAATTGTGCGAATTCCCGAAAGGGAGATTTAAAGTGGGACAGATGGAGTATTTACGTTTTAATTGTCTTTTGTGTGATGACAACTTATTTATTTTACCTATACCTGTTTTATTGAATTTTCTTAATAAAATAAGTAAATAATTAAATGTAAGAGAAATATCCAACAAACATTTAGTAAATGGGAATTTCCCACCATTTGATTTGAATGAAATGGTGGTGTAATGGTGGGGTCCACTTGCATCTAGTCTATGGACTTTGCTTTTGGGGGTGGGTGCAACCTTTACAGGGGCATATTGGTAAGAAAAAAATGCTATAACCACACACATTTAATGGCATAAGAGGGCAAGTAGGCCAACTTGCATACTCTCAAGAATAAGGGCCGGACTTGGTCTTTTCTGATTATAGTTGATAAAAGATGGCCGGCTCCATTCCAGAAATTTTTAAAAAAAATAAGCAGTTTTATTTTATATTTTCAAACTTAAAAATAATATAAATAAAAATTAATTTTTCAATTTTTTTGTATCGTATAAAAGATCTCATCGAGATCTTTCAAACAATATCCATATTGCATATTTTTAGATTTCAATAAACCCATAATTTTTGAGCTTGAAATAGCCTTTTTAAAAAAATTTTTTTTTTTTTTGTTCTAATACGAGAGAGTCTCTTTAATTTACTTTACTTAGGCTGTGTTTGGATGCAACAATTAATTCTGAAAATGAAAGAGTGAGTGGACCAACGTTTTATGCTACTTGCAAATGTAGATAGACTTTAATAGTGGGGGCCAGCGGATCAAATAAATAAATAAATAATAGTGGGGGTAAAGATGTGACAATAAAGTCTCTTTAATTTCTTAGGCTATGTTTGGATAAAAAAAAGTTAAGTATTGAATGATATTTGCACTCCACTTTTAAAAAAAAAAAAACTTAATTTTCTTTATAAAAAAGTACGTAGTTTATTTAAGGATGGCAATTAAGTATCTTAAATTTACTTAGGTTGTGTTTCGATAGACAATTAGTAAATGAATTCCTCTCTCTCTTTCTTTCTTTAGCATTCTTCATTTTTTGCTTTTGTCTTCTTTCCCAAAAAAGTACTAAACGATCAAAGTTTTCATGTGTCAAAGAATTTTGATTTACTTAGGCCCCGTTTCTCTAAGAAAAATAAGTACGGACTTATTAATTTAAAATAAATGTGATGTATTGTAAAACAATAACTTATCTTGTAAAATGAAAAATAAGTACTAAAAAAATAATAACCTTAACAGAATGGAGCCTAGTAAGGTATTTTAACAATGTAATCAAAAAATGTATATGATTGAGGCGAGCTGAAGGAAGAGACATTTGAAATTAGACAAAGAAAATACAAGAAATCCATTTCCCAATCGCAAAAAAAAAAAATTTATACATTAAGCTCGAAGATTTTAAAAATTTACGGGGGAAAAATCATATCTGTTCACCTCACCCCACACACACAATCATCTGATGTTTCATCTGACAAATTCCAGTTTCAATAAATGCAATAAATGCCACGACATTGCATGGTCAAAGGAGATTCAAATCTTGATGTTTAATGCTTGCTTTCCCTCTCAAAAAACAAACAAACAAACAAATGCTTGCTTTCTACCCGCAAATTTTGGGGCTTTGGGGTCTCAGATGTAGCGTGCGATCCGAGTTTTTTGTCTCATTAATTAATTGTCTAAATTTTATTATTGAGATGAGATTTAGACCATTGATAGCTTAAGACAGACAGCTCGAGTCGCACACTACACTCGCGAACCCTAGTATTGCAGGATCGTAGTGCTCCTTGTCCCTAGAAAGTGTATGGTTGAGTTTAAATTAGACTTCAATACATTGAGGTGGTGTTCCACTAAGGACTTTTAGAACTTATTCTTGTTTTGTACTTAGTTAAATTTTATTCGCTTTAGTTAGTTTTGCGTCTCATTTTTTTGGTTTTTCGATTTGTCTCGTCAAGACGAATCGGAAAAGTATGAATATTTTACTTGTACCCAAATATAAGCAAAATAACCACTTTTTAGAAGAAAAAAAAATCGTCTTTTTTTTACATCACTTTTCTTTTTCTAAAAGTGGTTATTTTTCAAAATGTTTGGGTAAAAGTAAAAAGTTTTACTTTTTTAATTTGACTCGTCAAGATGAATCAATGAATCCACAAAAATTTGGCGCAAAATTAAGAAACGTGAATATTATTATTTTTGAATAAAGTGCTATAGATGTTAAAAGTTAAGCGGAACAAAGTTTGAAAATAGAAAAGAAAGAGTGAAAGAGAGACAAATAAAGTGAGAATAAACAAGTTACACTATAGAAGAGTATTTTATTTTATTTTATTTGGAGTGTCAGAGAAAAAGACACTAGAGTTGTAAATAAATTTTGTTGTTCGGTTCAAAAGAAAAATGGGAAGAACATAGAAATAAAATTCCTAATAAAAGGACGCTTGAAAGAAAATATTTATGTTTTCGTTAATTTATTTATTTTTGTTTTCCAAATTATAAAACCAAACAAGTAATAACGGTAAAACAAATACTCGGTTTTTTTTTTTCATTTCTTTCCCCAAGTTCCAAACACTGCTTCCACCTTTTCTGCCGACAAATTTGATTCTTCCAAGGTGACGACAAATCCCTATGAAGGAGAGTGAGCTTGGTGGATGCCAGCTCACTCTTGTCTGTTTCTAATACCATTGGAGAAGTTATTCAATACTCTTGGAGCATCACTTTAATTTCACCTTACTTTGTTGTTGTTACGTGTGGACCCTACATGAATTTGCGAAATGAATAATAATAGGACATAGCTCGCGAGAATAATTTCATCACCACCGTCGCCCAACCATATTAATCAAAATTGATACTCCTACTCCAACTAGTATACAGGAAAATGAGAAGGTACTAAAAGTAAAAGAGAGCGTAAATGACAAGCACGTCCCCCCCTGGCTGTCCCGGTGATTCTGGAATTGGAAAAAAGAATCGGAATTGATCGATATATATATATATATATTTCTCGTTACAGCTTGCTGAGGTTTGTATTAACACAACAAAAAACACACAGCGCTAGGGCTGCTGCACCACCTCCTCCAGATTTCCAAGGCCGTGTTTCGATACGGATTCGGAAAATGACCGTGACCCAATGAGGATTTGAAGGGAACTCCAAACAATGTCTTACAATGCTTAAAAAGTATTGTTAGCTATAAATACATTGCTCCCTCAATTTGTCTTCAATCTGTGTTTCTGTTTCAGTAAATTCCTGCACGAAATAAGATCAGAATCAGGCTAACTACGGGTCAGGCACTGAGCTGCAACTAAACAAACGAAAGAATTAAGAGACGAACTGGGCGCGATCAAACAAGGCATAGTGTGACGGTGACTACTCTTTGTGTACGAGACCTGCGACCCCGGAAGCCTTTTTTTTATGAGTTTGTGATTTTCTAGAACCGGCAGCCGCCGCTTTCCTTCCCTGTCTCGTAACTATCTTTTCCGGGCTTGGCTTTCCGGTCTTGTCTTCATACTTCTTTTCCAATGCCTGTCAATAAATAACCATTATGGTCTAAGCAATCGGATAAACTTGCTAGGTCCTTGCAAACAGCCGACAAGAATGAATTCCACCGTATTCTATAACCATGAGATAAGAATTGTTCCAAAATGTTGGCAAACTCTACTAACCTCTAGTTCTGAACGGATACCGTCAAGAACATCTTCCGTCATCCTATCAAAGAAGAGAACTCCCTGCAAAGTCATACCAATACATTCAAAACAAGACCAATGTGAGCTATTTTTACTATACATTCGACAACACGAAAATTATGATCGTGGAGGATTAAATTTTGGAAACAAAAGAATGAGTGTTTGTTTGAAAAGTAAAGATACGAATAGGAAATTGTGAGTGTACTTGAATAGTAGTGTTCTCTACATTAACTTTTGAAAAAAACGATTCCACTGAGTCTGTAAAATAGAGATGTGGTTGGAGTTTCCCTTGGTCTACAACTTTATGAAACTTCCGCTTAGTCAGCAGTCGGCACTATATCAAGCAATACAATATTGGCACTGTAGACCAATGCATTGAACAAAAACTATGGTCACTGTATATACAGATGGGAATTACTCGGGCATGAACAAATTACGGGCAAATGAAAAATAATAAACCAAGAAACATAAGTGGTCATCTATTGGCATGAATTCTCAGACACATAGGACTTAACACAATTTAGTTGGTTTCATTCCCATGTTTCATGGCTTTCATGCAGATCTCATCTGCTTCAGTGAAAATTATAATGTTCTTATGTAATTTCTGAAAATGAAATGACCGAATACAAACAAGTTGTTGGCTACACACATCACCAAATAATTTCTGGCATTGAAATTTCCTACTATTGCACTAGTAATCTGAACAGTAGAAATTCATGAATGAACCTGCAAATGATCAAATTCATGCTGAAACACACGCGCAGGAAGCTCCGAAAAGCTATAAACAAATCTGGTACCAGTAACATCCTTTGCATCAATCTTTACTGATTCTGGTCTCTGAAAATAAAAATGCAGCAGGCAACTTGAGATATTATCTAACTAAAATGATTGAGTTTGAATATCAGATAAGATAATAATACTATCTAACTAAAATGATTGAGTTTGAATATCAGATAAGATAATAATACTTCTGATATACTACAGATTCCGAGCTTAACAAAGATAGAAACGGACACATTGCACCAGTAACTGTAAATTCCAGGTATTTAGAAATGAGTCAAATGACTAATAAAATGTGGAGACAGCTTAACTTCCATGTAGAATGTAGCAAGAGTTGATTAAGTCACCGAACAACAAACTGGTATTTGCCATCTACACCTCCACTTGTGAAGGGGATAAAAAGAAAGCCGGCCAGATTTTAGGTAGTAAGGCAATATGTCAATCTGATCATCTAAAATTACTGCAAATTGAATTGCAGAATATTATGAAGCTAGGTTGAAAGAGTTTGAGCAAGATGAAATTAGATTGTGGAATGATGAAAAAATATCTGTATAAAATCCCGGGAAAATTCCTCGACCCGAACAATAACATTTTCCCTATGAAGCACCAACACTCTTAGGTTGCTGTATCCATGTTGGACACGCCAAGACACACCAAAGTACGCATGGGACAAGCCACGCGGTGTATCCAGTGAACTTCAACATTTATATGGTGGAACGCGCTTGAGACACAGCCCATGGGGAGGACACACATGCGACACGGGGCTATCTTTTGCAAAATTTAAAAGCTTTTCGGGGGATACTAGTAACTTCAAAATATTGGATCAAATGAGAAAGAAAAAAAAAACATTTGTTTGTGTATGTAGGCATGTAGTCATGCACCATCAGTCAATAAACCATTCGATGAAGCCCTAAACCAAATATTTAGGGGTCAAAATGTATGTTGAATACAAGCGAAATTATATTAAAAAATTGCTGTGTCCGGTAAAAATTGTCATGTCCCGTGTCCATGCTACTTAGTGATGTCCTATAGAACTATGGAAACTAAAGCATTGTCAGATAGAGCTTGAGCATCCAAGACCTTAGACATACCCCTGGACTAATGCTTATTGCACTCACATAGTTGTATGACAAAGACTGCTTTTAGGATTTGACTTCTTCCTGTAGTTTATCACGTATTCATGTATACAACCAGTCCAGGAAGACTCGTTGTACCCAAAGTGGGCAACAAAACAGGTACAGACTTGAGTGGTTGCACCAAAGAAGTTAAAACCCTCAAGGTAACACCATTGGCCAATTCTGCAAAAAAAATTACAAACCCAAAAGGACACAAACATACCTCCACATCTGCATAGATCTCCGGAAAGGATAAGCACCCTTCGTTAAAGATCACCCTCTTTTTTGAATATTTGACAACTCTAGGATTTACAAGAACAATCTCCTTGCCTTCACCGCACTCTCCAACTGGATTGAACACCATAAGTTGGACATTAATTCCAACTTGGGGTGCTGAGAGGCCAATACCATCAGTCCTGCGGAATGAAGAAGTCAAGAAGAATTATTCACCCTCGTGCAAAACAGATGTCTATATGGACAAGTAAGAACAAAAATGGCTGTTTTTAAGGCACTTATTTTACATCTAGCAAAAGTTATAATCATCAACTGGTCTAACTTTGAATGTTCAGGACAATAAGAAAATAACTGCAAAGAAGCAGCATAAACAAGCTTCTGCAGAGTGACAGCACGTGTGTAGTGCTGAACATAATCACGGTTTTCAGAGAGTTACAGAGGTCAGAAACTCTACTAAGTAGACATGTGGAAGATAAGAACCTGCTGATTCGGTTTCTTTCTGATTCATCTCCATATTATTAAACATCAAGAGTATAGCGAGGGCAAAGTGAAGGGCAGAAAAGGTTATGGTAGATGTTTGGAGAACAATGATAATAGTATCCTACACAAGTACGGAGTATCTAACAATGGAACAAAATTAGAGGACAGAATTTAATGGAGTGACATTTGCAGCATTTGTGGTTGTGCAATTAGTTTAGTGGATTAATTTAGTACTACCGGTCAAGTATAAGATAAGTCTGCGTTCAAATCCCACTGTCAACAAATAGATTGTTTTTCTCTGATTTGAAAATAACAAGAAAAGTATAAGATAAGTCCTTGTCAAGATTCAAACTTCAAACATCTTGAGGTTACAAAAGACTCCAACATAAATGCTCTTCGGATAATCATGGTAGAGACAGAAAGGGTGATCTAGTGAGAAAATTGTCATGCTAATATGTGAGAAGGAGATCTTACTTGTACATTACATCGAACATTTCCTCGACTAACTTCTTCAAATTATCATCAAATGTGACGATTCGCTTATTCTTGGATCTCAGTATAGGGTCTGGATATTCCACAATTTTGAGAGGTGCCTGGAAGCTCAGATCAGCAGCTACAACAAAATAGACATAAAAAAGCAACCAAAATGATCAGAACAATAAAAGGGTAGGAGGGAACAACCATGAATAAGAGCTCTGCCATTTCCAATCGCAAGCAATAATCAACACCTTTTCTTATTTTGCAGAGCAATAAAAGGGTAGGAGGGAACGACCATGAAAACCCTCCTGAGCGTGGCCAAATGACCACTACCCATTGAGAAGCAGGACAAAACGAGCCTAGATAGGCCCAGCAACATGTTACCACAAACAGTGATCCACATGTGCTCCCTCAAGACAAGCCAAATGATCCCTACTCATTTGAAAACAGGCCAAAACGGGCCTAAATAGGCTGAGCAACGTGGGTTACCAGTTACCACTGACGGGAATCTACCTATGCTCCCTCAAGACAAGCTTGAGTCATTGGCCGATCCCAGCCCCACAGAGTGCATAGAGGCAAGCAACTGAATGCCTATGATAAAACAAGCATGACTATCGTCCCAAGCATCACCCAAGAGAATCAAACCCATGTGCTCTGGTAAAAAACGACACGGGAGAAACGTCTACCGACCAGAACACCACCAGAAGGTCCATAACTAACCTACTTTGGATTGCCAATGAGCTAACAAAACAAACAAAAAATATTCACCACGCTTTTTCTTGCCAGCAAAAACAACTTCCTTCAAGTTTCTTCTAGTGAGTCGGAGTATGAGTTTCCCGACATATTAAGTGTAGTTCCGACATATTAAGTGTAGTTGGATGTCCGTTAAGCCCGAATGTTAATTTGCTTTGCTTCTCTCAATTTCTTTCCTGAAACCAAACTAGATATTTAACTACCCAACATGCACAATTATCTCGAGAACGTGAAATCATAAAAGCTAGTACCAATCAGGAAGAAATTTTGTCTACTAGCTTCAGATTTTAAGTGGTATCCACTGTAAGAGCATCTCCAGCCCTTACTCAAAATTTTACTCAAATTTCAGTAAAGATTTGTGTAAAGAGTTCTGGGTTTTTTGTTGGTAATGCAGAGTGTCCCAGACCAGCTTGCACGCACCCGAACTAATCCTTACAGCCCCTCCACAACTGTTTTTTGGTAAGAAGTTTCGTTTGATATAAGCACTCTTGGAAAAAACCTCAAATCTAAGCACAAATTTGAGTAAACCTCGTTAATTGCATAATTGTAAATTGTGATGCAAAATAAGCCTTAAAATTTTTGAGTACTTGGTTAAAAATTGAAGTAACACTATTTACTAATCAGTATACAAGACAATTGGAAAGTGGGAAAAGCAGTTAAAGAATCAGATGAGTAGTTGGAATACGCTTACGTGAAGCTACTTCGTCTTCTTTTTCAAAGGCGAATAATCTCCTGGCCTGAGCGCGGACCTCCATTGGCGGAGGTTGCAGCCGGCGCGGGGGGGAGATGAGGCGGTGGAAGCGGCGGAGGTTGGAGTGAAGAGTGGGTGTCCGGCGAGAGATGAAGAAGGGGATGGGGAGAAGCCAAGTCGAACAAGCCATCGCCCAGCGGATACGGCAGAGTCGGGCGCGGGCTGGTTGTGTTCCGGGCCACTCGTGTTTTCGGAGGTTGAGGATGTTGGCAACTTTGCGCCCCAAAAAATTCACTGCAAAAGTACATTTTGTGGGCTGATCAAAAAAAACAAAAGTACATTTTGTGGGGTGTTTTTCAATTTCAGAAAAATCCTCTCTTTTTATTTATAAACCAAACAGAACGCCCTTGAATTGTCGCAGCATGTTTGACTAATAAGTCAACTACCGATTTAGTTCTGGAATAACAAAACATGATTCGCAATGAAGAGAACTCAAAAACGAGTACCAAAATCTCTTGCAACACCCCGTGGAACCGACCTGCCTCCTGCTCCTGCATAGCGCATTAAAGCTTGTAAGTTGTAACTCACTTTTGATACTTCATGAATTTTTCCGCTTGGGTTTTTTCTTCTACTGAAAAAGGACTTTTTAGGGCCAATTTGGCTGGTGGCAAAGGAAGGGGAATTAAGAGTCTTGGAGAAGTAAGCTAATCCAAGCTTACTCTTATCCGGTGTTCAGTTGCACCCAAACTACTTATCCAATGTATCTTAGCTTAGCCAACCCACCCTAGGAAAGGGGGGGAGGGGTTACTAGATTTTCATTTAAATTTATTCAAATTCTTTTAGTATTCTTATTGCAAAGGGCAAATAAGTAAGCATTCAGATTATATCTTTATTCATCCGCTCTTACCAAACAAACCCCTAGCTAAACCCATTGTTAATTACGAGTAATTTGCCCTCAAAACATATGCACCTGTTTGTGATTTGGTGTCCATTTGATCGTTTATTTGTGAGATTTAGTGTGTAATTCTTCTGAGGGAGCGTTACAACTTTTGCATGCTGTTTGGTTATTAGGCAGTCATATGAAACGAGAAACATACATCCGTCGTATATGAAAACCCAATTCTCGTGAGCCCGCCAAGGCCCAAGCGAGATCTAAAAATCTGGATTACAAAATCCAGCCCGAGTGCATAGGACCAAGTTCTAGTCCTCCAGGACTGTAAAAAATTTTGAGATAATTGTATCTCTTTCTCGAGCCCACAATAATAATCGAAATTCCGGACTATTCATATGATAGGTAATAGGTCTCGTTGGGAGAAAATGACGGTCAATGACGTATTTTGATAATTAATATCCGCTAAGAATATTTTCAGCATTAATAAATGTTCTCAGTATGTTCTTGGCGGGTATTAATTATCAAAACACGTCATTGGCGATAATTTCCGATACTGATAACTGATAAGTACGGCCCCTCAAGAAACATAGCTTGATCAAACACTAAACTTAGCTCGAAACTATTCATATGGTAGGTATTACAGATAATAATAATAATAACTTTTTTTACGTTTGTTGAAAACAAATGAATCATCCAAATTTTCTCCGTTCAATCTGTCCTCTGCAAATGTGATATGTTAGTATAGCTTTTGAGATTGAATCAAACTAATCTCTCACATGGCCATATTTTTGGCGCGATTTAAAATATCAATGGTTTCGATCGTTGTTGTGGATCCGAAACAAATCTACAATAACGAGATCTTGGTCCTTGTGTATACAAATTGAGCGTCCGAAAACAAACCCACAATTACGAGATCTTGGTCCTTGTGTATATGACGAGTCTACCCCCACCTCTCTTATAACGCTCTCCTACCGCACTCAATTTCACAGTAAATTTTCATTCATTATTAAAGCAGACAGTGAGATTAAGAGAGCGGTAAACTTTACTATGTGCGTAGTACCGCTGTTTTTTTTTTTTTGATCCGCGCGTAGTACCGCTGTTGTGTATAGGTGCAAGTGAAGTTCTAATTTGGGGGCTCATTAGACTAATCAGCCACTTGCAGCCGCACGATTCGAATTTATTTTTCAAAATCGACGGTTTTTAACCGCGTTAATTATCGTCGCTCCATTTAACTACGGAGAGGATTCATTCTCATCGTCCTGAAGCCCGAGTCTCTCTCTCTCTCTCTCTCTCTCTCTAGCCCTCTCCGATCCTCCTGCGAATCGTTCGAGAGGTAACTTTTTCGCATCTCTCTCTCTCTCTCTCTTCCAAGTCGATTCAAATCCACACGTTTCTCTCTCCCTGTTTGATTAGCACGTGAATCCACTCGGCGCATCTGTTGATCTCCGTAAGTAGGATCTACGTCATACGAATTCAATTCGATTCACGCATATATTCGCCTTAACAGTTTGTATTTAGCCAATCTTCGCTGTTTGTTTTTTTTTTATAAAAAAAATCCGTCTATGCTTCGATCTGGTTCTCGTTAGATCTGCCTATCGCGGTTTGGTACGTAGATTTGAATAGTTTTGTTGAGTTCATTGTTTGTCAATTATGCGAATCTTTGATGCTTTTGATCATTTTCCGGTTTGATCTGGTTTCTTGTCTGATCTGCCAATCGTTTTCTCGAGAATCGTTCGTGCTTTGAATATTGACATCGAATTCATTTTCAGATGAATTGCGTCGTCAATCGATCGTTTTCAATGCTTTTTGTAGATTTGTTGATTTCATTTTAAAACGGATTGAGTTGTCAATGAAGCAAATCTTAGCTGCTTTAAATCATTTTGTGGTTCGATCTGGTTCTCATTTGATCCGCCTATCATTTTTGTGAACCGTATGTAGATTGAATAGTGGTGTTGTACTATTCAATTTCAACTGAATAGCGTTGTCAATTGATCGATCGTTCTCAAATGCTATCTGAACTATTTTCAGGTTAATTAGCTCCATAAGTGGAACCCTGTGTAAATTTCAGCTGTTTATTGACATGGTTTGTATTCTTTTGTAATCATCATGCTAATTGATCCATGATCCATCACAAAACGATGGTGCTAGCGGGTTATTCAGATCTGATAAAGCATTAGATGTAATTATGGTGCTTATGGCTGTATTATTACATTTTGGTGATTTTCTTTTTTAATTTTGATGTGCATTTAAATTGAAGCTATCAGTATTCAGTGCCACTGCCTGCATCATTTCAAATCAATTGCGTTGTAAATTGAATTTAATTTGAACTACTGTTCAGGTCAATTAGCTCCAATGCCCCGTAACTGGAATTGCATGTAAATTTTTGACCATGATCATACACGCATTGATCCACACAGATTGATGCTGAGTCGCTGACACTGCAAAATCTAGCATTTGTTTCCTTTTTTGCAGCAGAAAAAGTGCACATTTTCTCGACATGATTTGTGATGTCATCATCATGCCTATTGATTGATGATCCCTTACGATGATGGTGGTGGCTGTTCTTATCTGTTAAAGTATTCGCTTTAATTAGGGTGCTTATGGCTGGATCATTACATATTCGGTAGTAGCTAATTTATTCTTCTTGTTTATTTCTGTTTAAGGTGTGAGTGCCAATAGCATTGTTATAAGCAGATAGCTGGAGTGAGATAGAGATGGGGCTTACCTTCACGAAGTTGTTCAGCAGGCTTTTCGCCAAGAAAGAGATGAGGATTCTTATGGTAGGTCTCGATGCTGCTGGTAAGACTACCATACTGTACAAACTCAAGCTTGGTGAAATCGTCACTACAATCCCTACCATCGGTGAGTCCTGTGGCTTAAAATAAATGGATTGCAGTTTCTTTAACATTGGTTGTGGCAATTACTGTAGTATTGTTGTGGTTTTCCATTAGTTTTCGATCCATCATTGTTCTGATGTCCTTAGATTATAAAGATAAACTGTTGAACTTATAACTGGCACCATTTCATACTAGCTGGTGTATTAAATCAAGTTTCTTATGATATAACTTGAGCGACAAAAATACCCTCTCCATAAAAATCTTTTTCTTTGTTTTTTGTGCATTGTTTTCGTAGCACCAATAACAGTTCAAGTTAGGCTGCTCATTTGATGAGTTATTTTTTTGATGTGAAGAAGGATGAAATAGGAAACAAAAGAAATTTGTGAGTATCATAACATGGTTCCTTGAAAATACTTTGACAATTCTTGATATTTAAGCGCAAAAAGTAATTTACAATAAAAAAAATCTGACTGATGACTGATGAAGCTGTCGATATTGTCTAAGTTTCAACGGAATATTTAAAGTTTTTTAGTGGTTACCCACTCATGTAATTCCAACTGATTCAATGGACGATGTTGGTAAAACTTGCTCATTACAGTGTGTTTTGGTAGTGACATCTTGGTTAACAAGGTGCCTCATGTTTTGATTATTTCCTTGTAACTTAAATAGGGTCTTCTTTCTTACAGGATTTAACGTGGAGACAGTGGAGTACAAGAACATTAGTTTCACAGTTTGGGATGTTGGTGGTCAGGACAAGGTATGCAGATTTTCTTCTGTTCCTTACTGTTTATCGTGGGAATTCTTTGAGAACGTTTCATTGGCTAAAAACCTAGATGGAAAAATAATGATACAAATATGATATATCATGCTATGGATAGTAGTGGGGAAGTATGGGACAAAAAAGAAATCCACTTGGTTTCAGACTGGGTAAGATCAGCATTCACTTTGGTTTGCAACAACGTGTCTAACTGAAGCAAATTTACTTGGGTCTTTTACATGAGTGCGAATGTGACATATGGTTTCTCCCAATAAATCCCCGAGACCAAGTTTTTAGCCTTGGCATGTTTAAGCGGGGACTTGTAAATGTCATCCAATACCAGTAGACCAGCAATCACTGGATGCTAAACTTTGGAATTCGTTGGTTGGAACTAATTTAATGCACCATCCTCAACAAGTGTGGAACAAAGTGTAATGTTTTCAGGGCTGGTATATAGCGGGAGACTGTAAATTGCTTTCAAATTTCAATTTAACTTAATAAGTACTTGAAGGTTTGTCTGTAACTGTTCAAAGTGGTCCCTTGATAGAGTAATGGGCATAGTTGTGCATTATTGTTGAGGTCATAACACTCGGTTTTGAACTTTATTGTTGTTCTTATACTTTCATGATAAATTTTCTTCTTTTTGTTACTGTGCTCTTATAATGGTTAACCAATGTGGTGTCTATGTTACACAGATCCGTCCATTGTGGAGGCACTATTTCCAGAATACACAGGGCCTAATATTTGTGGTGGATAGCAATGACAGGGATCGAGTTGTTGAGGCAAGGGATGAGTTGCATAGGATGTTGAATGAGGTATCAGTATTGTGTTGTATTATACTAGCTATCAGAAAAAGGTTGTTCTTCTAATTGTTGTCTGGAAGTAAAACATGATACTTTGCGTGAATGGCCTTTTATGAACTGCATACATTTGAAAATGCGTTCATTTATTTGTCTGAAAAAAATTTATGTGCAACTTCATATTAAGATGGCCAATTTGAAAATCAAGTGCGTATGATTGTGTTTTACTGTTTTATACTCAGAAAGTAAAATAGAAGTGGAGAAGATAAGTTACCGACTTACCGTCTTGTTCATCTGTTCTACTTTCGATGTTCATTACCTCTATTTCCCCATCCATTAGTAGTATACCTCATTTATCTTGCTCGTTTGTCACAAGTTATCAGTGCATGCATCATGTCTGTGCCACGTTCTGATTAGGATCAAGGCGGACTCTTTAATGCTGTGTTGTAGGTCCTTGTTCCTTGTCCTGCTAATTTTTTAGCTATACAGCTCTCTATAAGCTAAATTACATGTAGCTTTTTACCTTCATCTGTTTCTTGTTGATGTTACTGGAGAAGAGATCAGTAACTCAGTTTCCTTGTATACTTGTTTGAGTTATCTTGTGTTATGGTGGATGCAGGATGAGTTGAGAGATGCTGTTTTGCTAGTGTTTGCTAACAAACAAGATCTTCCTAATGCAATGAATGCTGCTGAAATAACTGACAAGCTCGGACTTCATTCGCTCCGACAACGCCACTGGTAAGTATTTCTGTTTGTTTCCAGCACTGTCATGATTTATGTTTCAATCTCAACTCTTTGACGCATAATTATTTTTGCAATAGCTTGTTTCTTGAAACTGACAAAATTGGAACCCTATAAAAAATCCCCAATAAAATATGATTTCGTCAACTAAATCACATGTCGTTTTTATTTCAGGTACATCCAGAGCACATGTGCGACCTCTGGAGAGGGGCTTTATGAAGGGCTTGATTGGCTCTCTAACAACATTGCCAGCAAGGCAAGTTCATTTTTCTCTTCATTCCGTATATTGTTAATAAGATTTGAGAAGTAAATTTTCTACAAAAACAAAGTTATCATGTACTAGAAGAGGGGTGTCTATAGCACTAGTGGAAATTCTAGTCTTATGTACAAGTTTATACATCAATCGAGAATGAGTTTGCGACATCGTTACTTCGAAATATAGAGGCATTTTTTTTATTGTTTGCTTTTACAATGGAAAATCCCATTTTCAGCAATCATTACATACATACATATCGTACAGTTTTTCTGTTTGTACACCTCTGTTCAGCAATTATACTGAAGTTGCAAATTTTGAGCATTCGATGGATCAAATGTGTTGACCTCATTTCAATTTTCTAACTACGAATTCCATATTCTTGCAGGCTTAAGGCTCTCAAATTCTGGCTGCCCAGGATTTTTGCTGATGCAAGGTTTAGGAAAAATCAAGAGACCCGAGTTATATCGTCATCACTACCTCATCAAATCTGTCCCGAATATCTAGGGTTTTTAATCGTACTTCTCGTATCTAGTTGAGTGAGGTTGTTTTTATATAAGATGATCGACTTCATATATGCTTTCTTAAACAATATTGTTTGGTTGCATCACTGCTACTTTTGGTCAGAGTGTTAGCTGTAATGGTTTTCTTATGTGTTATTGACTTTTGGTTTTGCCTTCTCCTTCTGGAATGAGCATCCATTCTTTTGTCCTTTAAATTAACGTATCAGGATTGGTTTTTTACATGATGTTTGGATTTTTTTTGATGAAGGAAGAAAAGTGTAGTTAAACTCAAAAAAATTCCAGAAAAGTGAACTTAAACTCTGGCATTTTCGTTTTTGTTTCTTTTGCCCTTGCCTAAACTTGTATTTTCTGCGATGGATGAATCATGGGCTGCATATCTCATCTTACAATACCATTGTGCAGACGTCTGCACTACAGGGATCTCGGTTCTGCCGGATTACAGGTCACATCGTTTGCTGATACACTCACTCTGTGTGTGTGTGTGTGTGTGTGTGGATTCTTGGTTAAAGTTTTGGGTTTCACTCTCTTTCTGGAGTCTTGGTTAAAGTTTCGGTTTCACTATTTTTTCTTCTCTTAAGAGTGACTCTTTTCCAGATTGCTTTTCCCTTCTTCTCGTTTTGGCTCATTAATTAGAAGGTTTTTTTTTTTGTGTGCCAATATTGTATATATTAGCGGGGGTTAATGGGGGTGTTAGAGTTAGCATAGAGAAGTCTAGAGGCTAACTCCTGTGTGTGTGTGGGAGAGAGAGAGAATGTATCCGGAGATTAGTTAGGGCCAAGCTTGCTGCTGTTCCGCTAAAGGTTTTATTTGTTAAGTACTTATTTTTCGTTTTACGTGACATGTCATTCTCTTACGATATGTCACATTTAATTCAAAAATTATTTTAGTCAGTAAAACACACCCTAAGCCCGGTCATTCTATTTAGAGTTTACACGACAGTAAAAGAGAAAAAGAAAAAAAGAAAGAAAGAATGGACTGATAGGAAGCTAGTCAATGCTTGCAATATGAAACATTACAATTATGACCGTTGGCTAGCTTCTAATTTGCCTTCCATCAAATGAAATGGGAATAACCCATCCTCTTTTCCCGTAGTAAATCGATAAAATGCTGGACACAACAGTTATTTGTAGCGCTCCTTTCACATCAATGGAACCTACACATATATGGGACCCACTTCACGTAAGAGTGCGTTGCAAATAACCGTGGTGTTGAAGAAGAAAAAATACGTAGTAAATCTAATTTCCTACTGCTACATGTTCGTATACCCAACTGCAAAATTCTCTACATTGATGGACCCGATCTGCCAACATACCACTTGGCCATTCTTTTAATTAGGGTCAAGACCATAAGTTCCAAATGATATGATTCTTTAGAAGAAATGGGTTTGTTTTCTTCCTAAAAATGGAGAATAAGTTGGATAGGAACTGATCCTAGAGCTAATTGATAATTGAGGCTTAGAGCAAGTACACTAGAGAATCTAAAATGCCGAAAAAGCTATTTTACCGAAGAAAAAGAGGAAAAACAAGTTGCAGCAGGTGAGCTAGAAGGGAAGCTAAAATACATCCTGGTGAAATGGTTCTGTATTAGTACCGATGCCCTGTTCATGAGCAAAGCTATAAACAATTAGTTTCTCTCTCCTCCTCCCTCTCTCTCTCTTTCTTTCTCTCTCATTTAAAAAGAGTGAAAAATGTATATTTTAATAGGTGTTAGGTAAAATAGATATTGTTGGTGTAGTTGTGAAAGAAAAAATTGATAGGTAAAATAGAATTGTGTACTATTCACAAGGTAATTTAGCTAACTATTGGTGTACTTGCTCTTAGAGATGAGTCACTTTCGGGTGCCATTTTGTTCAAGCAAAACTTGAAGAGACATGCACCCTACTCATCTCTAATCAGCACCTGCCTCTAATATACTGCACAAGGGTAAAAGAGTCATTTAACAACTTTTCCAAAAAGAAATCAGTTCGATCTGGATCAATGGATGGCAGTTTTCCGATATTTAAATCCAAATCGGAGACAAACCTTTTGTCGGCTTCTCTCTTTACCCAGGAAAATTCATTAACTAAAGCTTCCCACGTGGTATTGGGATAAAATAGAATCTAAAATACGATTGAGTTGAACTCTATATGTATTAAAGAAAGCTTTTCCAAGCATGGGATAAAATATAATCTAAAATATGATTGATTATGATTCAAAACGGCCAATCTTATATAAGACAATAAAACCATTGTTACGTTTTCATAGCTTCCATGGCTCTTCCATAGGGAGGTTTTTGGCCACAAACTACACCCAAAGTGCAGCATTACAGCATAATTGATCAGGACGTCCAAAAATGGCAATGAACGAAGGGCTCCCCGATTTTTCTTCCATTGAAGAGTCAAGAATCCAAACGGTCACCCTTGTAAATCTCCAAAATTTCCTCTGCATATCATCTGGAAACCTTGATATAAATTTTACAAGAAACTTCTCTTCTGACAAAGTCAATACATCATTTAACCTAGGTTCCTTTTGTAACACAGCCCCTTAGATGCGATCACCCGTAAAACTCTACAACGAGGGATTACTCTCTTCTCGATGTTGTACACCAAACAATTAGGCCAACTAACTAACGCACGCCTGTCCAACTTGAAATCATTCACCTAAATATTACCATACATTCATCCATTGAAAACCCAAAACTCCTCAACAATTCAATCTTCCTACTAAAAGTCCCATGAGTCATGCCACAAACCGCGAGCACAGCCTGAACAAGCATCCTCGAATCAACAGAGACCCAGGTCCCGAAGAAACTGCAACTTGGGCTTCAATTTAGTCTTGTCTAATTCGGAGAAGAGGATCTTGGGCTTGTGCCGTGTTGGGAGTACTTGTTGATGCATCGACCCGCCACTGCGTGTTCAAGACCCAATTGGTATCGGAGTAACGGCAAAGAATCCACCACAATACTTTGATCCAATATACCCATATCTACTTAAAAGACTAAGCCTTGTAAGTGGTGTGCCATCCAATTGTATATTAAGGTCCATTCATTTTTCTGTTTATCCGACGTGGGACTCAACGTTCCCACATGTTCTAACATGCCGAATGGAGGATCGAATGTGGGCGTTGGAGAAGCCGAGTTGTTTGAGAAATTGGACAACAGAGTGTGGCCTTTCTAGGGATTTTCTCGGTGGGAAGCGGTTGGAGATGGAAATGGCTTGCGGTTCGGAGAATGCCAAGGTTTCAATGAGGAAATTGGAGATGGAGGGGTTTGAGGTCGGAGTTGAGGTGTGAGTGTAAGCAAGAGAGGATACAGAAGAGAAGAAGAAACAGATGAAGGATGAATTGGATTTAGTGTAGAGACGTTTTGGACGCAAATGTGACATTCGACTTTGCATCTTGGAGAGAGAGAGAGAGAGAGAGAGAGAGAGAGAGAGAGGTAGGTGTGTGTGTGTTAGGGTTTAGGGTTTTTGGAAGTTACCATGGCCTCTCCTTTTAGGGACTTGGGAGTAGGGCTGTAAACGAACAGAACCGCTCGAGATTTGTCTCGGTAAAAGTTCGTTCGAGCTCGATTCAAGATATAAATAAACAAGCTCAAGCTTAAATTCTAGGCTTGTTTCGTTATCAAGCTGAACACAAGCCAGTTGAGGCTCGACTCAAGTTGGCTCACAAGCCAAGACTTAATAGACTTTTTACGTTAATTACTACAATTACCATTAGCATTTTGATACCCTGATGATGTAGAATCCTTAAAAAAACATATTACATATATTATTCTAAATTTGAGATTATTTTCTTGTAGAATATAAGAAAATGAAAGATATATATACTTTCACAATCAAAATATTTTTGATTGTATTAGGCCTATGCGAGAATATATATATACACACATATACAATATTTTTCATTGGTCCGTTAAGGCTTGGAACAAGCTCGAGCTCGAGTCAAGTCAAGGCCCCCTTGGCTCGAGCTCGACTAGTTAAGTTTTCACTGAGCTCAAGCTCGAGCTCGAGTTTGTTAAAAACTTAATAAACAAGCTTGAGCATGGTAAAACTCGGCTCGACTCGTTTGCTGCCCAAACTACATCACCTTGCCGCTTCCCCGTTTGGATTAGTATTTAAAAAGGCGTTTCCCTCATCTAATATAAAAACAGAATTCTCAACGAGTTTTTTCATCCCCGTTTTGTGAATTCAAAGTCATGAAATCGAAAGTAAAGAAACCAACCCAGATTCTCATTACCAATAACTCTTAGACCACCTCACTCTCACACGTAACCTGTGTGTGCAAGTTGGCCGGGTACAATACATTTTTTGATAAACATGATATCATTTTGTGGTGGAATTCGGATCATTTTAACCATCAGCATGTGAGAGAGTGTTACAAATAACCGTTGCGTTGGAATTTTTTTTATAGTAAATCTAATCTGCTACATGTTCATATACCCAACTGCAAAATTCTCTACATTGATCTTCTCTCTGTTTTTCTGTAGTGGACCCGATCTGCTAACATATCTCTTAGCCATTCTTTTAATTTTAGGGTCAAAAGACTCAAAACCATAAGTTCCAAATTATGGGATTCTTTAGAAGAAATGGGTTTGTTTTCTTCCTAAAAATGGAGAATAAGTTGGATAAGAACTGACTACCTCCATCCCAAAATGTTGTGTCTGTTTCTTTTTTTTGAACGTTTCAAAAAATTGTCTATATCTTCAAATGTATAATATTTTATATATTCAATATAGATTTTGTTTGATACTGTAGATTGCAATTAATTCTTTTAAACAAAGATTTTGAAATCATAAAACCATGATAGATTGTAAGATATAGACAATTTTTTGTGAGGCCTCAAAAAAGAAACAGACACAACAAATTAGAACAAATTAGGACAGAGGTAGTAATTGATAATTGAGGCTTATTAGTAGCTGGCAGCCTGGCACATTGATTATGTTGTTGGGATATGGCGAAAGATATTTTGTTTTGCCTTTAATAGTCATAAGTGGGCGATGAGATTGGTTACAAGGATTAATCGAGATGTACGTAAACTGACCCGGAAATCTTAATTTATAAAAAAAAAAAAAGGAAAAAGAGGTACTCAACCGGAGTACATTAATTCGAGTTAGGAATTAGTCGAATCAACTAGGGGATTTTTATTGATATTTTAGCTTAAACCAAAGATGATGATCTATTAAATGTGCTTTAATTTTTCCCTTTCTTTTTCTTCTAGATATCTAGCCAGCTTTTGTGGTTGAAAATGGTTCAAATCTAATCTATCCTCATCTTGCGTTCTCTTGAACTTAACTTAGATCTGCGAATTTTGTTCTTATTTGGTTTGGTAATAGTTTGGATGAATATTGGAACTCTTAGGCTATGTTTGGATGACCAGAATCTTGAGTAGGAATATGAATATTAGTACTGGGAATGAAATTCTTAGGATTTTCTTGGGTATGAATAGGAATATGATTACAATTTCCTAGGAATTTAATACATAGAGTAATTTCATTCAAGTGTTTGAATTGATTAATAAGTAATCTTGTGCAGGAAACAGTTATTTTGGAAATGTATCAAAGTCAACACTTCATTTTTTTGATGATTGAGCCAGGAATATCAGATTACCATGGGTAACGGAGGGATAAGATTCCCCCTCAATCTGACAATATGATTCTTGGTTGGATATGTCATCAGAAATAAGAGGTGTGTATTGTAGACTTTCCCTTCCTATCTCTTCCAAACGTGAAAGGGAATCATGGAAAGTATGACATCTCATTCCTATTATCGTCTCTTCTAAACGTCAGGACTCAAATTAACTGATCGATCATTACCTCGGGACTCAAATTAACGAAGCAACATATTTTGGTAATCATAGGGTTAAAATGGCAAACACTGGTGGAGATGGTTTTTGCTTCTTGTTTTAGTCATGAGAGCTGTTTCATTTTTCCTTCTGACTGTTCTTTTCCATTGTTTAGAAGCAATGACTAAAAGCTATTTCATTGTCATGGTAATGAAAAAATTAGAAGCAATGACTAAAAGCTATTTCATTGTCATGGTAATGAAAAAATAAACTGACATTAAGGTTCTCTTTTCTTTGGAGTGAAAATTCTTTACATCCACCACTGCCTGTCACAAGTCCCACCAAGCATTTTTTGTTATAATTTCAACCGTTCATCTCGTAGAGTCCACATAATAGTAAATGCACGAAGAAATGAGTTTGGTTGGATATCAATAGGTATATTAAAAATTGAATTTCGGTTTAGGAAATGGACAGTCATAAACAGTTTAATTTCAAAATCTATGACCCTCCATTCTGTAAACCAAAATTCAAGTTTTGATATACTTATCGATATCCAATCAAGCTGATTTTTTTAATGGGTATACTACTCTATATGCTCTATAAGATGAACGGTTCAGATTGTAACAAAAAAAAATCTTGTAGGGCCCACCTATGGCGGATAGAATTTATCCACATTTTTTTTTACTTCAGCTGAGTCTTTGGGTTGGGCTCTGTGAGGACTACTATTATGTAGTAACTGAATCCAACTGCAATGGAGGTCTTGGGCCTATGATCCACTAACGGGGCCATTTCAAATAGACCTTCTTTTTTTTGGGTGGTTAGTAGGGTATTAGTATGTTAATTAACAGGGCGTTTCGAGACTATCCATAGCTCTAAATTCCAAACCTACTCCCCGTGAGACTCGAATCTTGGCCACCACTGTGGAGAGAAATAAGACAATCAACTCAACTAAGCTCGGTTTCTCCGTTTTAAATAGACCAAAAAACCATTTAACATATTTCTTTTTAACCAGATGTCCGGATTTGTTTGCACGCATCACGATTAATTTCGAAACCCTGAAGCTAATAACCTAGGCAGACACCCCTAAAGTCGAATAAAAATGAATACCCTAGGCAGGATAAAAATTCCGAAACTATGGCTGCATATCACGATATGCTCGATCGCCAATTCGACTTGCATCGCCAACAAAAGAACTCTTGGGACAATTGAAAATTTAACTGATCACTATTACCTCAGGACTAAAAAAAAAAAAAAAAAAACCTCAGGACTCTGATTAATTGAGGCACCCGTGTTTGAATGGGTTTTTGAAAATTTTTGAGCTTGATTTTTTGGATAATGAGTGGAGAGATAAATAAGATAATAATTGGAGATAGGAGTAATGAATAGAGAGAGAAATAAAAATAATGATTGGAGTGTGGAAAGATAAATGAGAGTTATTATTGAAAATATGAATAATGAGTGTTTTTTGGGTTGGAAATTTTTTTCAAGTTCCAAACAAGCCGAGTTGTGCTTGCATTTCATGATAAGCAATGATATATACGGTGATCACATTTCGGGTATCATGTACTGTGTCACCAATGCATTTGAAGAATGTGCGTCAATCGCTACATGACAAATACGGCACATTCTACAAATATATTAGTGACACATCACATGATATCCAAAATATGGTACTGAAATGTGATCACAAAAGTATTTAGACCCCCTTCTAGAATACCTTCTTAAAAAATAAGTACTTATTTCACATTTTTAAACTAAAAAATAATATAAATAAAAATATTTTTTCAATTTTTTTTTTGCGTAGTTCAAAAGATCTTGATAAAAATTTTCAAATAAGATATATATTGCATATTTTTAGATTTCAATAAACCTATTATTTTTGAACTTATAATTGACTTCTTAAAAAATAAGTACTTATATCTAGGGGTGTAAACGAGCCGAGCTGAACCGAGCTTCGGCGGGCTCGAGCTCGGCTCGAGCCCTTAACGAGTTGAGTTTAGTCATTTACTAAACAAGTCTCTTTAATCGAGCCGAGTCTCTCTTAACGAGTCAAGCTTTTGTCGAACGAGTCAAACTTCACCTAACTCGTTTACTAAACGAACCGAAAACTCGAGCTCAACTCGTTTAATAAATGAGCTGAACCAAACTAAGCCTTAACGAGTTGAACCGAGCCTAGGGCTGCAAACGATCCGAGCCGCTCGCGAGCGGCTCGAAGCTCGGCTCGATAACGGCTCTGCTCGGCTCGGTTCAAGACAAAAACGAGCTGAGCTCGAGCTAGTCGAAACTCGGCTCGAATTGGCTCGCGAGCTCGATTATATAATATATATATATATATATATATATATATTTTTTTTACATATTTATATTTATTTATATATATATTTATATATATTTGTTTCATAAACGAGCCGAACGAGCCGAGCTCGAGCTCCGTAAATACCTATCGAGCCGAGCTCGAGCTCGAGTCCTGCAGCTCGTCACGAGCTCGAGCCGAGCTCGAGCCAACTAAATTTTTACCGAGCCGAGCTCGAACACTCTAAAACTTGGCTCGGCTCGGCTCGTTTACAGCCCTAACCGAGCCAAGTCCACGAGTTAGTCGATTCGTTTACAACCCCACAGTTATATAAAGTTCTGAAACGGGACCTATTATTTCATGATCGTGGGTATGAATCATGCATGAAACTTTCCAGCTAATTAATGGAGTGTCCAATCTCACCTTTACAAGTCAACCAAACGGCAGCAGATCATAAACGTGTCGGTGTACGTAACACGGTAGTTTGCTTGCCGTGTGATCAATACTATTTGGGCAAATTTCACTAACCTCCCCTGAGGTTTCTGACACGAACAAAAACCTCCCCTGAGGTTTCTAAAATAACACTGCCCTCCCCTCCTTTACCTGACAATACCAAGGGACCCTCCCGCCGTTACCTGTCCGTTAGAAAATGGATGGAGAAGGTGATGTCATTGTACTATACTTTTTACAATACCTATACTACCCTCACCAGACTCTTTACCCATCTCATTTATAAAATATAAAATATAAACATCTCTACACTTTGTGGTCGTTTCACTTTGAGATTTTGTCCTTATTTAAAAGGATTCATATTTGTTAATTTTCTGTCAAACTCTTGTGAATTATTGGTTCGTCTCGATAAGAGGAATTGAAAAAAAGTAAAAAATTAACTTTTACCAAATATTTTGAGAAATTCAATATTTTGGGTAAAAGTAATAATTTTATACTCTTTTGATTCCTCTCGTTGAGACAAACTAATAAATCATAAAAATTTAACGCAAAACTAGCAAATGCGAAAAAAATTCAAATATGAACAAAAATCAAAAAACCTAAAAATCACATAAACAAGCCTGTATGAAAAAATTGAATATGAACAAAAACTAAAAAGCCTAAAAATCCCACAAACAAACCCACAAATTTTTTTTTTTCGTGCGGGCTTGTTTGTGGGATTTTTTTAGGCTTTTTGATTTTTGTTCATATTTGAATTTTTTTCGTATTTGCTAGTTTTGCGTTAAATTTTTGCGGATTATTGATTTGTTTCAACGAGAGGAATCAAAAGAGTATAAAATTATTACTTTTACCCAAAATATTGAATTTATCAAAATATTTGGTAAAAGTCTTAATTTTTTACTTTTTTTCAATTTCTCTTTTCGAGATGAACCAATAATTCACAAAAGCTTGACAGAAAATTAACAAATATGAATTCTTTTAAATAAGGACAAAATCTCAAAATGAAACGAGCACAAAATGTAGAGATGTTTGTATTTTATATTTTATAAATGAGAGAGGTAAAGAGTCTGGTGAGGGTAGTACATGTATTGTAAAAAGTATAGTACAATAACATCACCTTCTCCATCCATTTTCTAATGGGCAGGTAACGGGGGGGGAGGGGGTCCCTTGGTATTGTCGGGTAAAGGAGGGGAGGGCAGTGTTATTTCAGAAACCTTAGGGGAGGTTTCTGTTCGTGTCAGAAACCTCAGGAGAGGTCAGTGAAATTTGCCCATACTATTTTATCAGTAAGAATGTTGCTACTGGTACAGATATGATATAATATCTGTAACAGTGTGTACAAATCCCATTTTGTCCCTTTTTGGATCTCAAAAAATTGATTGGACCCAATCATTTTGTCTAAAATACTTTATTTACGACTCCTGCAAAAAATAAACTCAATTCGATATCGGTTAAGACACCTACAAAACGTCCAACTTTGTCCTAGAATTCAAGCATGAATTCTAGAGCAAAATTTGGAAGTTTCGTAAATGCTCTTAACGATACCGGATTGAGTTTATTTTTTACAAGGACCATAAGCAAAGTATTTCAAACAAAATGAGCGACCCCGATCATTTTTTTGAGACCCAAAATGGGTCCAAAAAAGAGTTTGTACCCACTGGTATAGATTTTTCATCCGTACCATTAGACTTTCTGTATTAGTAAAGCTACAGGTTTCATTTTGATGATTCGTAAACACCATTTCCGATATCGGATTGAGGTGATTTTTTACAGGAACCCTAAACGAAGTATTTTGAACAAAATGAGTGGCTCCGATCATCTTTGCGGGACCCGAGACGGGCGCAAAAGCGGTCCGTGCGCTGTTGTTGTACACCACCTGTTGTACTTGTAGCAGCGTTCCTATTTTATACTCCTTCCGTCTCATAATATTTGTGATTTGTCCAGTCAAAAAATTCCAAATTTTTTTAATACTTTAAAAGAACTCATTGATATCCAATAAATAAATTGTTGCAAAAAATTTGAATTTTTCTTAGAAAAAAATATAAGTATTATTTTTAAGTTACCATTTTCTGAACCGAACAAATATTTGGGGACGGGAATAGTATGATTTCTATATTTCCGAGATTCGCCTTAGGCCCTGGATTGTCGGCCGTCAGGACTGGCCTTGAGTCGATGCCTACGGTGCTATGGATAATTACGCTGCATGTGCATTGTGGGCGGAGTAGGCAGAGAAAAAACGAGTGGCCATTGACTCATGCATGTGCACGGAGGCATGCAGTGCTTATAAAATGTTGGCCCCCCAAAAAAACCAAAAAACGTAACGCGTAAGTTCGAGTGTGGACACAAGCGTCTTTTTCATTCAACTATCAAGATTCACGAGAGCGAGATTTAAAAGTGAAAACATAGAACGAAGTATTGAGAGCGAGAGTGGAAAGTCCTAGTAGCAAGCGGATTATTCTAGCCTGAACATCTCTAATGAATCCTATAAAACACTTAATAGTGTGAATAGCTAAAACTTTAGCTAGTGAATGTGCAAAAAAAAGCTACAATGGACTAGATAAGTTAGGTCATTAGTTTATCACTCAATAACTCACTCTCACTCTATAAGTGGGTCCTATTTTTACAAAAAACTTCCATCTAGCCATTTAAATTTAGCTATCCCACTTGAGATGCTCTAATCTTTCAATTATGCGTGTGTTCAGTTTCTCTTACGCTTCAACTTATTTATTGTCTTTTCTTTTTGAAAAATTTTTACTTTTGAATTTGTCTTTAGGCGAGAAGAAATCATAAAATAAAAAAAGTATTTAGCCTTTTTTATTTATAAAAGCCAACGTTTTCAATTTATTTTTGATCATTTTGCTTTTATATAGTGATTTTTGTTTCCCTACAAGTTTGATCCAATTTGTTAGTTGCCTAATATTTTATTTGAGATAATTCGAGAAGCCTAACACACCGACTACAAGTTAAAATGTTGACTAAGTACGAAAAAAATTCAAATGAAGCCCGAATAATTGTTAAGACATTTCAAAGTGAGTCAAACACAGCAAAAGGGTCACTGTTTAATGTGAAATTATACAATAATTTGGGAGTACTGTCACGTGGTATTCCGGACCATTTTACAACGACACATTCCCGTGAGGTCTATCACTAAGCGCATCCATAGTGGACAAATCAAAATTGGATAATCAAAAGTTATTACATCATCTTTTGATTATCCATTTAAGGGGTTGTTAAAGTTAGCAATGTAGATGTCCACAGTAGCATAATCGAACATTGAATAATCAAAACTTGCCACATCAAAGTTTCAACTTGTAAAAATCTAAAAATTGTTACCATATAAAACATTTTTTAAAAATAGTTTTCAAACTAATAAAAACATGTTATTTAGAAATAAAAATAATTTTTTGAAAATTTTTATTTTGAAAAATAATTTTCCAAAAAAGTTAATTTTTTTTTAAAATGGCTTTTTTTAAATAATAATTTTTGAAAAACGGTTTAATTGTTTTTTTAGAAAGAAAAATCTTCTTTTAAAAATATTTTTCTTAAAAACATTGTTGGGAGAGAGAGAGAGAGAGAGAGAGAGAGAGAGAGAGAGAGAGAGAGAGAGAGAGAGAGAAGGTTGGTTATTGGCAAAAAGTTTCTAATTTTGATTATCCAAGAGTCAAAATTTGATGAGTTGATAAGAGCTTGTTAAGTTTGGTTATACCATTATAAGCACTTTTTAAAGGAAACGTTACTAATTTTAACAATCTTATGATTTTGGTTATTCCACTGTGGATGCTCTAAGTATATGGACTCTATAGAAATGTGTAGTTGTAAAGTAGCTAGTCTGGAGTGCCATGTGGCGGTGTTCCTGAATTATTGAATAATTTTGCTCCCTCCGTCCCACTTTGTTTCGCCCGTTTCTTTTTTGGGATGTCCCAAAAAATTATGTATACTCCGTATCACACAATCTATAATATTTTATATATTCAATATGGATCTTGTTTGATAGATCTCAATTCATTATTTTAAACAAAGTTTTTGAAATCATAAAAAATATTATAGATTGTGAGATATATACAACTTGTTGGGACGTCTTAAAAAGGATACAACAAAGTGAGACGGATGGAGTAATTGATGACAATTGTCATTGACTAGCTAGCTCTACATATCCCACAGCCAACTTCATTATCCTCCTCTCTCTCTCTCTCTCTCTCTCTCTCTCTCTCTCTCTCTCTCTCAAAATGGATAAAAAACCATGGAGCTCTCAAGATCAAGAGGTGAGAAAAGGGCCATGGACTATGGAAGAAGACTTGATCCTCATCAACTACATAGCCAATCATGGTGAAGGTGTATGGAACTCACTAGCTCGATCCGCAGGTAATAATCAATTACGCATTTAATTATTAAGTTCATAGCCATTTCCAATTATTTGATTTCCTCTTATTTCTTGCCGGTTTACGACCATGTTGTGTTTATTTGTTTTTTTTTTTAAATTTCATTTTAGGTCTGAAACGTACTGGAAAAAGTTGTCGGCTTCGGTGGCTGAATTACCTCCGACCGGACGTGAGGAGAGGGAATATTACACTGGAAGAACAAGTCTTGATCATGGAACTTCATGCCATGTGGGGAAATAGGTAAGTCCAAATAACATTAATTTACAATCTTTCCCACAGAAATATATAGGAGCCAATTAGCTTATTTCTTGTACTAACATTTTTGGGTCCATCGTATATCCTTGAAGCCATGAGAGAGAGAGAGAGAGAGAGAGAGAGAGAGAGAGAGAGAGAGAGAGAGAGAGAGAGAGATTTCAACGTCAAGTAAAGAAGGAAAAAATAAAAACCAATTATTGGCCGGCTACCAATCATTCTGTTTCAACAGCAACGTTGCAATTAGAATCTATACATAGCTATATACTAAAACCTCTAATTCTGTTTCATAGTCTTTGTATAATTGTATTGGTTTTTCTCAATGTACCATTTGTCGAGTTCTATTAATAAAACTTTTGTTGCCGACCAAAAAAAGTCCCAAAATGGTTGGGCTGCCCCTCATGAATTCATTTCAAACAATTTGATCACAAAATGTATATTGCCCTCCTTTTCTTTTCTTTTTCCCTTAAAAGAAAACTAGAATAGAGTTTCAATTTTTTTTTTTTAACGCCCCTCGAGCAATAGGGTTTCAATTAAGTATTCCATATTTTTGCCAACATTTTAGAAACTCATAGTACAAATGGTTTCTTTAACAAAAAATCTCGTATTTTACACCTGGTTACCATACACGTACAAGTAAACATGTGCATATGTAGTACATCATATGCAATTAGGCATGTTTTGTGAACCCACGAGGTCTGGTAAAATGGGCATAAAAAAGCAATAAGCGCTTGTCTTTCATGAGATCGGCTGTTCAAAATTCAATGGAGATCGATCAAACATCCGGGCCACTGGTGAGTTTATCCAGTTGTTAACTTTAGTGCCCTGCTATAATTAGTCGATCAAGGTGGGGCGCAAACTGTCCAAGATTTCTAGTTATCAAACGAAAAAAAAAATTAGGCACGTGGTGAATTGGGCAGCACGATCGATCGAGTTTTCCACTTTGGGGTAAGACCATTTCGATCGATGCCCATGTTATCTCTCCCCATCGGTTGAAAAGAGTAGTTGCCAAAGCCCAGTTTGCTTTGATCGATGCTGATATCTACCCTACCGTTTTTGGGACCATTTTAACACGAAGGGACCCGCAAAAAAAGGAACCGGCCATCTCCTCTCCCGTCTGCTGGATGGACCACAGGACCAGTACTACGTACGACACGTAAAGCTCATACATGGTCCACACCTTCGATGATTTACACGATTCACTCTTAGTCCGTCCCGATGTGAAAACTCGTTTCCGAAGAAAAAATTAGTTTCATCGGATATTATGATAACGCCTATGTATTGTTCGCTATCGTGGTTCGATTTGATCTGATCCTCTTCAAGGAGAAGAAAAAGCCACGTCTTAAGAAAACGTACGTAAGCTTTTCCACCGTACGTACAAAATTGATCCCATATTATTATGGATTGAAGTTTGAAAATGATGCATTCATGTATTTATTTCAAGTTAAATTAAATTCAAATCCCCTCATCTATGCCTGATTTTTACTTAACCTCCCTAATGTATAAAACTCAGTAACCCCCCTTAAAGTATTCATCTCATGGCAATAAAATTCCTTTCGTCAGCGAAACACTAGGATTTTGGATGGAACTTGCCGTGTGAGCAAAACATGACATGACAAATAAGATTTTATGATGGAATTACCATTCCTCTTCATGTAAGGGTAAATTTTCAAAATTAGATGAGGCTGAGGAGAAAACAAAGAAACCTAATTGTAAAGGTCAGCTATGGAGAATCGCAGGCGATGACGGGATATAAGGTGATTGGGATTGGAATAGCTTAATTTGGTTGATTTTGGTGACTGGATTTAGTTTTCAATGTGGTGGTTTTACGGAGGTTATGGTAAAGAGAACATGGTACGTGGTTGATGATTGACGGACAAGAGGGTAAATTGTGATTTTCTGTGATGCCTTTTTGATATCTAGGATTCATATAGTTTAAGGGGGTTTTAAGCGCTGAGTTCTAAAGTTTAGAGATGTTAAGTGAAATAAGGTCATAGTTAAGGGGGTATAATATAATTTTACCCTCTATTTCATTTTGGTTGTTTGTATTCACACCATTTTTATGATGGTGAAGGTGGTCGAAAATTGCAAAGCATCTGCCAGGAAGAACGGATAACGAAATCAAGAACTACTGGAGGACCAAAATCCAAAAACGCATTAATCCATCAAACACATTTAGTCATGTCAAACAAAGTACTTCCGAGCATAATCTTGATTCAGCCAATGCAAGCCAAAACCCTAGTTCAGTCATCGAAACCTACTCTTCGATGTCGTATCCCAGCTGCAACGATCGATCAAGCACCGGCCAAATGTCTGGCGCTACGGATATCCCTCATCATGCAGTTGAAACAAGTTCAGCAGATCCATCTTTTCCAGCAGGCTACCTCGACAACTTTCACGTAATTCCTTTTTCCAACGTGCCAAAGGAGATTAATGCTTGGGCAATGGAGGATTTATGGTCCATGCAGCGACTTAATTATGTGGATTAGATAAATTCATCACCCTAATTAGTAACTTAATTTACATTTGTTACTTCCATATTATCATAGTATATGTGCAATTGTTGTAATCAGAAGGGAGGAATCTGTGTGTATGAGTAGTACTCGTTTATATTGTGAATTGCATTTGTAGTTTTAACAAGCCTACAAGCCAACCCTTGGTTGGTTTCCAGTCTCCCTAAGGCCCGGGTCTCAAGAGGCTAGCTTATGAATGTCGAAGGCTGGCATTCTAATTTTGCTGGTTTGCCGGTAGTTTTTCCTTGTAGTGAAGCCATCTCTTGTTGGTTCTGTTTAATCGTTGTTAACTTTGTTTCGATGATTAATAAAATTTTATTTTGCCGAGGGAAAAAAAAAAAAAAAACCTACAAGCCATTCATATAGTATTGTTTTTCCAGAGTGTATAAAATTATTATGTGACACTACTGTATCAACAATAGTACTACGTATAGAATGCAAGTGATAATATATAGCCATATCTATCTATCTTGAGGAAAACATAAGGGCCTACAATGCAAGTGATAATATATAGCCACATCTATCTATCTCTTTGTTTTTATCTGCAAAAGATGAAAATTCTATTAAAAAAGGGGAGAGGGAAAAAGGGATCCAACAAAAAGTTAGAAAACACCACTAACGAGCAAAGGCCCAAACACCGAAGGGTTTATAAGAGATTACAACATAGAAACAATAGAGCCCAACCCAACACCCAAGTAAAACAATACAGCCCAAACAACCAAATTCCGGCCCAACCCTAGACCGGCCCACCCAAGCCAACCCCCATAATCCTAACCACAACGGCAGCCACCACCGTACAAGACACCGGAGGACCTAGCCTCGCCGTTAAGCCGATCCGGCCGCTCCCTGATCTATCTTGAGGTCATGATTTTCTTGTTGAAAAGATCAATATTGTACTCCTGCGGTGGATATCATCGTTGAATGAAAGTACGTACAATATATGTCATATATATAGTCTACTTTGTTAATCTTATGTTAGTACCTCAACAAACATGATTATGGATATGGGAGGGACCACAAATCTGTTTCTGCTGCCCGGAGGATTTTCCAGCTTTGATATGGACTCTTATCTGGTATAGGATATTCTTTTAGATAGTGTTTTTCTGGCCAGCTGTTTTTGGCCTCCTGTTTTAATTCTCCTCTCTCTTCCAATGCTCTCTAATGGAAGTCTTTTTCCTTTTGCTATTCCAAGTATCAATATCATGATCTAGGATTCTTTTTCTTGATGTATCCGTATAAAGTTTTAATAATATAATCTTATTGCCGATATAAATAATAAAAAAAACATGATTATGGATACAATTAAGTACTAATTACTTCGGGACAAGAGGATTCTTGTGATATAGTGATATTATATATTCAGCCACAAAAGAGACTTGTATTTATTTGACGTAATTCATTTTGGAAAATCCAGTCCATGAGGCTCTTGTTACTACAAAAAAACAATCTGAATAAAATTAGATGTACGTAATGCGTACTTTATGACTCTTACATTAACTTTTGATTTATTTTGAGTAACATAGTTTAGATTGATAATATTAATTACTCCCTCCGCCCCAAATTGTTTGTCCCTCTTTTTCATTTTTGGACGTCCCATTTCTAAAACCATTCATCAAAACAGGGTCAATTTTCAATTTTACTCTTAAAAAGTACTTTTTCATCTCAATTGGCGTGTCCATTATCTTTTATTTTATAACGGTTTTCTTGATTTTGAAAATTTTGTATAATAAAAATAATTGATATCTATCAAACAAAATTCATATCACACATATTTTGAGTTTCATATAAAAAGTTAGACCCACAAAATTGACCTCGGTAATATTGACTGAGACTCAGGGGCAAAACAAAAAAGACAATACAAAGTTTTTACATCCCTTAATAAATTGGATTCCCTAAAAGGGATGAGCAATTTGGGATGGAGGGAGTAATCAGCTTTGTTGGTTTCAAACGAGGGTAGGCAATGCTAGGTATTCAAAAAATATACCGTGAAATTACCCCAAAAAGGTAAAACAATGGACTGTACCGTTGATTTACCTTTTCAGGATATATTTTTTTGGGTATTTAGAATTATTGATTTTCATTTCTTTTGTTTTACCATTGATTTATCTTTTCGAGATATATTTTTTGAGTATTTTTTTTTTTTTGGGTATTTAGAACTATTGATTTTCATTTCTTTTGTTTTCGGAGAGGAATCGTAGAAGGGGTTATCACTATCACACGCACATGCATGCAAAAAATTGAAATGACAACTCAACAAGTACCTAACTTAGCCCTCACGTAAACTGACGCGTGGATATATATGAACTGCATATACTCGAATGAAGCCCTTCCTCATCTATTTTTTGCTGATTTTACATGAGTATCCTTAAAATCACGTTCTGAATACATTGAACGGCTTGGATCATCGAAATTCAATCGGAAAATAGAGGTCCGAATTTTATTAAAATGAGGTGGTCCTTACGGAAGACTGACTATATATATATAGGGGCCGGTTCTAGGAACAATACATTTGACAACACTTTTGACAACAGATTTTTCAAAATTCCACGTGGGACCTTCATACAATTGATCGGAGCCATTCAATATATTTAAAACATGTTTTTAAGGGGTCCCATAAAAAATCAACTCATTTGGATATCGGTAAGGGCTTGATCGGCTCATTTAATTGATTTTTATCAAATTTGACAGGATAAAATTGAATGAGCCGATCAAGCCCTTGTCGATATCTAAATGAGTTGATTTTTTATGAGAACCTTTAAAAACATGTTTTAAACAAATTGAACGGCTCCGATTATTCACGTGGGGCTCTGAAAAATGTGTTGTCAAAAGTGTTGTCAAATGTATTGTCCCTAGAACCGGCCCCATATATATATATTCATAAATTTGTAGTAGTTTGACTCCTTTTGTGGAGAAAGGGATACTCATTTGTTGAGAAGGGGGATACTTATTGAGTTTAATTGACATTGGAAAGTTTTAATACACGTGCCTTTTTGTGATCACACTT
This sequence comes from Rhododendron vialii, assembly GCF_030253575.1. Lineage (NCBI taxonomy): Eukaryota > Viridiplantae > Streptophyta > Magnoliopsida > Ericales > Ericaceae > Rhododendron > Rhododendron vialii. The sequence goes on from NC_080566.1 coordinate 2,022,051, forward strand.
GAAGTCTTATTGAATTTCAAAGTGTTTTTTTTTTTCAAAAGTCAATTTCGAAGTGTTCTTTGTAGCAAATTGATAGTTCTTTGTAGCTAGCTTAAATGTATAGTTGGGGGAGTGCCGTAAGCACGGATAATTTTTTTTCGTGCCATTAAGAAGAGGATCACACACTAATTAATCGATTTAGTGTTTGAGCCACTAGCTAGTAAGTGCCGTAGGCACGGACAATTCCAACCGGGGTGCGTAGTGCTGTAGGCACGGGCAAGCACTAGTATATATATATTCTAGGAAAAATTCCATCTTTGCTTTCCATTTTTATCCCAATATCAAACCCATATCAGTGCATGGCCTAGCAAATACCAAGTCCGACATGAGCCTAACTCTTCGTCTTCACGTCACACAGGCGCAATAACTTGGGACGGAAGAAGTACGTACGTTTGTGATTTATCAGCCATAGCTTTTATTAGTTGCAGTGTCGGATAGATAACAATGATGACATTATAACAATATCAGAAATTTTTTTTATGTATTATTAAAAATTGGGGTGGTCAGTGAAGCTTTGTCTAGTCGTTAATTTCAAAGTCCCAACATCAGTGAAGGATGTGTAAATTAAACAGATCCGAAACACAGTTATTGAAGGAAAAAACCTACTACATGCTAATTAGTGGGTATGGATAGACTTTAATTTCCTTTTCCTCGTGATATAGTTGATACCACTCCATTAATTTGGAAATTAGAAGAAATATCTTTAAAAAAAAAAAAGGAAAACGGAAAAGATTCTTTTTTTTTTGGTCAATCGATAGGAGGGGATAGGAAAAGGAGTGCTGTAATTCGCAGCGATAAGATTCAAACCCAGGTATTGATAAGGGAGTGCCACAACCACCCACCCAACCCATTGGTCTTGGAAAAGATTCTATTCGATTGTGTGGTTCGAGGAAGAAAGTCAGCACAAAACAACTTTCCTTGCACTTGTTCAATTTTTTAGCATTTGTTAGTTTTACGTCAAATTTTTATGTGATATGGGTAAATAAAGATGAAAGGAATCGGAAAAGTAAAAAATTATTACTTTTACACAAGTATTTTGGGAAATATTCAAAAAAAAGTCCAAAAATCAGAGTACTTTTTCTTGGATATTTTCCAAAATACTTATGTAAAAATCATAATTTTTTACTTTTCTGATTTCTCTCATCCTTACTCACCCATATTTCTCAAAAATTTGGCATAAAACTAACAAACGCAAATTTTTTTTTTTGAATAAGATCAAAAACCAAAAAACTGTATTGCATAAATTAATCATTAGCGTTAATTTCATTAATTCTTTGCCCCTTCCTTCCCTGGGAACCAAACAAAGCATTAGCTTCCCCATACTTCATTACATCGATCGATTGATGCAAGATCTTTATCTGTCGTCGGATACTTACAAAATTCTATTTCTGGAAAAAAGAGACAAATGGAGGGTTTTAATTTCTCGTGGGCGTTTTTTAATTGTACGCCAAAATTATTATAGAGAGAATTTTGGGGATCACGTACTGGATTTTTTTCACCAACGTGTTTTGAGTGCAAAATGAGTTGAAAGTAGTACAAGGGAGGATGTAAGGGAAACTCACGGGAATGACTTCGGTGTCCCCGGTCATTTTGGGAACACCGTAACTTTTGGCATAACAAAATCATTATGAGCATAACCAAAACCCATTATGAATATATCCAAAACCATTATGAGCATAACAAAACCATAGCAAAGCATAACTTGGTTGGGTTTGGTTATGCCTTGGTTGATTTTTTGGATATTCTTTGGTTAAGCTTTGTTTGAATTTTGTTATGCTTATAATAGGTTTTAGTTATGCTCATAATGGTTAAATTATGCCAAAAATTACGGTGTCCCCAAAATGACCGGGGACACCATAGCATCATCCGAAACTCACATGCATGATGGGTCGGCATTAACTAAAAATCGAAATATCCAAGGTTTTTTTTTTTTTTTTTGCAGAAATTATGAAAGAAGTGAACCTATATATATAAATGAGCCGAGCTTTTTTGTCGACTACTGCGCGTCTGCGCCGGGCTTTACATGGTTGACTTCAGCTCGTTTCACTTTCCTACGTGATCAAGGCCCCGTTCTAGAACACCTTATTAAAAAATAAGTATTTATTTCATATTGATCAGCTCGGCCTGCCCCATAACGAGCCGAGCCTCGGTGCTCGCGAACAGCTCGTTAATTTGCAGCAATCTAGATTATCCAACAAGTCTCGTCATGGGCTCTTCCACTCTCTTCTGGCCCAGTACAGACACCTGTGCCTATTCACTTTGATCTGTCAGGCCCAGCCCACCAATATAAACATACTCCGTTCATAAAGAGGGTTTGGGCCGGGCCTCGAGACTCTAGAAATGACAACACTACAGAAGTCTAGGTTTTAATTAAAGTTTCAAGTTGAAACTTGAGAATATGGAGAAAAGAAAAAAAAGGGGTAACTTGGCAAGCAATGGAAGAAACCAATCGTTAAAATTCTCTGAATGCTCCATCTCCCTGTACTTGCCGTCGATCAATTGGGTGCGGTTCTTTAAGGGGTCCCATTCTCGAAGATCGTCATCCTCTCGAGGCGGATTCCTAATCTTGACAGTAACTTTCGTCATGTGTCAAAGATGTTATTCTCCCCAACACCTTACGTTTTTAATGATTATATGTACGATTAACAAGTCAACAAAATGTTGTAGCAAAATATTAGAATATGTGTTCAACCCTCATGGTTTACCTACTAAATCCAATGCTTGCAGCACATACGGAGTATCATTTTCCCTGTGGGATAGAGAGTCCAGCACACGTGGCGCAACGAGAGGGTGTGACAAAAATCTATATAATAAATTAGCTCAGTATTTGAATCTTATGTGCATAAATTTAACGGCCCTAACTTATCCCCTTCTTAAATCTTCACCCTTCATTCTACATTGCTTTTAAGTTTTACAGGTTTCCAGATATGGGATCTTTATGCATAAATCTCCACCCTTATTCTACATTCCTTTTATGTTTTACATGTTTTTCTGATATGGGAGAAAACAGAATTAGAGGAATAATAAAAAATAGAATTAAAGGAATAAATGGGAGAAAACCGAATTAGAGGAATAAGTAAAAAATAGAATTAAAGGAATAAAAATCTGAATCTATAAAGGAACCTATCCCGTGCAAACCATGTTTGTGACAGCCTACTCGCCAGTTGAGGGGGGGCAGCTCACAATTTATAAGGAATGATCCATCCTACTTGTACAAAGCCTTTTAAAGCCGTGAGGAAGGGCCGAAGAACGTAGGGACTTCACAGTTAAGCGTGCTCATCCTGGGATAGTCCAGGGATGGGTGACCCTACTGGGAAGTTTACGGTCTTTGGGCGTCTAAAGCGGACAATATTGTACAAAGATGGATGGGATCGTCGTGGGCACGTGGCCGCACCGGCTCGGGCCCGCATAGGGCGCCGTGCGCGGGGCAGGGCAGGGCGTGACAATGTTGGTAAAAAACGGAATTATTGGAATAAGTATATGAAAGAAAATGTAAATTGCACAAGAGATTTTAAAACCCTTAAAATCTACATGACTACCTCCCAATTTAATTTAATCTATATATATTTTCCTCTCCTTCGAACGGGACTAGACAAAAAAGGTAGTATTTGTTAACCATTAAACCGATCATATCCATTACTCGGGCAATTATAATCCCATGATTTAGGGATTTAATTACAAGGATAGATATATTTATAATTTATATAGTATCAAGAAGTTTTGTATTTATTAGGAAATGATACTTTATTTATAGGGAATTGATATTGGCACTCCAAAAATTGATGCAGGCACTCCAAAAATAAAAGAAAATGGCTTTGGAATTACATTGATTTTGGAGTGTCTGCATCAATTTTTGGAGTGCCAATATCATTTCCCTTATTTATATTGCGTCTTGCTTTCAGGCACGGACAATTTCTAGAATTTTCTTCCTACTTTTTTGGGCATACTATGTTAATTGGGCGTTTAGATTTTATGAAACGTTAATTGAGAGTTGCTAGGTTTGATTGGTATTTCATCTCTAAACCAAGGGTTTTCTTATCCCATGAATGATGATTTCTACTATGTTAAATTTATTCTGTCATACTATGTTGATTGGTGTTTAGATTTTCTAAAACTTTATGTAATTGTTTTTCGAAAAGTTGAAATTATTGGTCAGGGGTTGAGATACTGCATGTGCGCACATAATTGATTGCTCGAGTCGTGCCTTCAGGCACGGACATGCACTAGTATATACTATAAAACAAAAACAAATTTACCCATCTCTTTAGGAAATTAAACTTTTAAATAGTCGAGGGTTCACACTTTGATTGACTACAGCAGACTAGAAGGTTGGAGATTGGGGAGGTTTCATTCTCATTCTCTTTTTGGCGTTGGGATGCTCCTGAGCTGCTAATTTGGCTGTTCATCTTAATACGGACGGTTTAAATTGAATCTGAGCGCATACGAATCTGAATCGTTCATTACTCGGTCAAGATCAATTCGAGTTGTAGATTGCCAAGATGAACAGCCGAATCGGTCAGCATCCCTTGTTCCTACTTTAAGCATGGTTTGGGAGTTGGTCCTCAGAATTTCTACTAGGTTAATTTAAGGCCCCACTCTAAGCATGGTTACGAGGGAAACTATCCTAGCCTTAGAGCATCCGCATCAGTCTTACCAAATTTTGGACCAAATTAATTCTCAAAATTCTTTTTTTTTTAAATTTAGCTAGTCACTTTTACATAATTAAGCAAAATCAGACTCTTTACTCTCACTTTCTACTCAATTAAATATTCAAACCCACCCCATTAAAATAAGGAGAAGTGAATGAATAGTGGCTAGTTTAATTAAACTAGTGACTGTAGCAAAGTTACATATTTTTCATAATAAAGAGCTATGAGCCAAGTCTGATGCAGCCCTATTTATGATGTTTTGTTTGTTATTATAGTTTTAAAAGGTGGAGTAGCAATCCTGATTGCGAATGCTCTTAGGCTACTCCAACTTTTCCCAATGGTTATCTGTAGACTCCATCTTCAAGTAAACAATGATTCGTTACCAAATGACGAGTACTCAAAGAATTTCAATATTTTGCTCATGTCCTAAGATAGGAATCCCACATTGTGTCCTTTTCATTTTCCAAGGAGCCAATTGTCTATTTGAACAGTTATGTCAGTGAACAAATAATCCAGTGTAATATGCAGTGAGGCTTCAACCGAAAGCGTCAGGCATGGTAACGCCGTAAGAGATAGTTTAAGGCCGCAAAACAAAATAAACGGCCTATTCTCGATCACTACTATCTTTGGGGTTGTGCAAACAATTGAGTCAATGACGGGCTTATGCTACCAACTGTGTTGTCACCACGAACCCGAAAAGACATGAAATTCGAAACGGGGTCGTTTATCTTTCTCCCTTTTGCCCCTTATCTCAAGACACAGGGTATTTGGAAAAGAGAGGACACAATTTTAAATGGAGCAAGAACAGGGAGTGTGTGGTAGAGATTGGAAGCCTCATCCAGAATTCAGTTAGACGAGGAAATGCATGTTATATAAAAGAACGAGACAAAACCCCAACTTTCATTATCCTCATCGTCACCATCACACTTCCCAATCACTTCCATTCTCCTGCCAAAATATGGGTAATATGGGTTTAAAAGCTCATGCAAATCCTTATCCCCCATGCTCCTCCAAACTGGAGTATTTATTCTTTTACTCCACATCAACCCCAATGATGCATCGCCCGAGCCAGTAATCCAAAACGTTCATCTCGTAAGCTCCGCAATGCATGATATGAACTTAATCGGGCATCAAGTGTTTACTTTGACGCATCACATTTGTTCTACAAAAGTTAAGTTGCTGGTTTACGTTTAGAACGACGTTGGCCATAGGTTTATATTTCTATGAATCCTTTCGATCTTTGATCAAACTGATTTTTATCATACTGTACATTACAATGTGAAGTGAGATGTGCACTTCAAAGAATAGGTGTTTAGAAAAGCAAAAAAAAAAATAGCGCTATGGTTAAAAGCTAAAAATACGTTTAAAAGTTAGGAAGGTTAACATAGCATCTCACAGTGGATCAAAAAAAAAAACATAGCATCTCACAATTGCCCTTTGGCAATCAAAGGGTTGCAAACAAATCGAGCTGTTTGCAAGCAATTCGAGACTCCGTCGAACGAGTCGAGATCCAGTTTGAGTTTCGAGCTCATTTAGTAAAGACGAGTTAACCCCGAATTTGTGAAGGTTCAACTCATTTAGCTAGTGAATGAACCGAGCTTGAACACTACGATAATAAAACTATTTGGGCTCAAGTTTGATTCTTTGAGCTCGAGGTGATCCGAGTCGAGTCGAGTCGAGTTGAGCTAGACTAGTTTTGAAGGAGTTGAGCTCAAATGTTTTCAAGCTCGGATCGTTTGCAGCCCTACGCGGTTAAATGTAAATCCAACTCTTCGTGGTCCTCGTGCTCTTCTGCAGCTCTTATTGTAGACAAACGAGCACTGGATATTGCTCACCTGAGGGACATTATGGTAAAATTACTCAAGATACGCACCATCCCTCTCTTCATCCTCACCCGTTTTAACATGGAGTAGGTACGATGGCCGATGGGTAGAAAATTCAGAATTAAAAATTCTCCAATTTTCCTTCTGAGCAATGGAAATGTATTCACTCCATTAAATTCAAATCCAGTGACCCTCCCAAGAAATTCTTGATAGACATACATATATATATATAGAGAGAGGGAAGAGTTCTGGGTTTTAGAGAGAGAGAGAGAGAGAGAGAGAGAGATTGGATGGGCAGAGCTTTCGTGTACGTGATACTAGGGGGAGGGGTTGCAGCTGGTTACGCCGCTCTTGAATTCACTAGGAGAGGTGTCTCTCATGGCGAACTCTGCATCATCTCTGAAGAATCCGTAAGCTCTCTCTCTCTCTCTCTGAATTTCTTTTCCTCTCTCATTGTCTCTTTCCATCTGTAGTTGGGTAGCTAATTTTTTCCGTGCGCATTTGCTATTTTTTGGGGTTTTTTTTTTGGTTATTGATTATTTCGTTTGATTTCATTAGTTGGTCACTGTCTCCCTTTTAGGAAACCAATCCACTCTTAACCATGCTAAATTTTGGATCTTTATTATAAAGACTAATTTTTTTGAGTCTCCAATAATGGGTTTAAAGCTTCTGTGAAGCAAGGTTTGTGCTTGCTCAAGTTAATGAGCTATCTATTTGTCACCATGTTTGGTTTCAAGTGTTGTGTAATTAACCTTTGTTTCTCTCTCTTTTTGTGTATGTTTTTCCTCCTCTCTCTATATATCTATTCTCTATTTCCATATCTTAGTAGGTTGCTATGTTTGGGTTTGTGCTCTACTGTCTCATTAATTGTTTATTTTGTTCCATTTCGTTTGTTTGGTCATAGTATTGATGGTGGAAAGCTTTTGTTGAGGCAAGGGTTTGCTCGCTCAAGTTATTGGGTGGTTGTTTTTTCACTGTGTTTGGTTTCCAATGTTTTGAGCATACACAACGTCTGTCGTATGATTGGAACTTCTGAAAGTTTATTTTCTGTAGTTGGCTATTGTGAAACAATTCTGATTGCTTTGTGGGCTGTTGATATTCACTTGGAGACGGAAATGGTGAGAGAATGTAGAAAAACTCCAAAAGGGCCTGTTTGACTGACAGGAATGGATACAGAGTTGATTACAAATCTTGACGACGGTATCTTGTTCGTTTGAATGCAGAAATTCGTAGAGGAATGTCATACCTGTTGGATAACCAATACTCAGATGTCTTTTCTTTCACTCTCATGATCATTTTCATGAACGTTTTTGCTGGTTCTTCAAACTGTATTTTTTATTTGATGCCGTGTTTGATTTGTTTACTTCAGGGAAGTTTATGCAAGATGATCGTCATTATATTACGTTAATATGGGATAGCTTAGTGTGTTCTATTACTCTTGCAGGTTGTACCTTATGAGAGACCTGCATTAAGCAAAGGTTTTTTGCTCCCAGAAGGTATCTTTTTACCCTCAGAATCATGGGTGTGATTAAGTTTCAGTTCTTCTCTAAGTCACATGATGCTTCCAATGTGCTAGATGAGCCATTTACATAGTTAATGGAATGTTGTGCCCTTTTCTTTGTTTCCCCTTTTGTGTGCTCTTTGCAATTGTGCAAGCTCACCACCACCTCATGGCTTCTTGGAATTCTTACAAACATTTCTATGTGAAAATGTCTTGGCATCTAGTTAGAGTTCTTTTGGAGGTTCCACGTGCCTCATGCTTGTGTCTCTAAATCACTAAATGGATAATGGAAAAGCTCCTCAGGGCTGATTCTCAGATTTTGTCTCTAAAGTGTAGTTTTCATAATGGATTGTGGGAGAATCCATTCTTCTGGGAATGGATCTCCCAAACGGAAATTGTGGCAGAATGGATAAATACAATCCATAATCTACCTCCCAAATACCCCCTAAATGTGTACAGGTAAACCATTGTAATTGGAAATAGGAACGATGATGTTATTAGTACTAAATAATTCCTCTACATTGGTAATCTCTTAGAAGTTATCCAAACCTTGCACTTGCCTTTATGAAAAAGTCGGAATAGTGAGTCTTTTGACAGTGAGGTTGTCATCCATCATCTAGTAAAATTAAGGGATGTAAAAAGAGTGCTTCTCCTAGTACTTTTCAATTTTCTCCCCGTATCCCGCCTTTTTTTGTTTTTTTGAGAAAATCTGTGGAAGTCATATAAAACCTGTGGAATTCTTGTCCTGAGATTCTTGCCCATGCTTGCAGATTTCTATATGAAATGTATGTAGCATGATTTTCAATTTAAACGTCTAAAAGGGCAATTTAAAAGTTTGAATTCTTTCTTTCCATCTCTATTTTTTTAGATTTACAGACATTTACTTTTGTGATGACATGCAGCTCCAGCACGCCTCCCATCTTTTCACACTTGTGTAGGTGCCAATGAGGAAAGATTAACCCCAAAATGGTACAAGGAACATGGTAATTTTTCCCCCTGTTATGCCCCATTCATTTCACACACACACACACATATGCATGTGTGTGTGTGTAGATAGATAGATATATAGATATACCTACATGTATACATGTATATATATGTCTGATGTGTATGGTGGCTAGGGTTATGGTTGTGTTCCCTGACTTTTTACTTTGTAAAGGCTGCGTTCGTAGAAATGTGAATGCGCATTTCAATGATCATTCATTCAGTTAAGTATTAGTCTACAGCACACAAAGCTAGACTTATGTTTACGCTTATGATTTTGATGAGCCCTACGCTTATGATTTTGATGAGCGCAGTATTTTTGTTAGCTGAAACCCCATTTGATTTGGACAGAGGCTTAGTTTGTTTGGTTTTCTCTTGGTGTAATCTCTAATAGATGGATTCTATCTCCCTCTCTCTAGGGATTGAAGTTGTTCTTGGAACACGGGTTAAGTCAGCAGATGTGAAGCGGAAAACACTATTAACGGCGACTGGTGAAACTATAAGCTACAAGTTTCTCATCATTGCAACAGGTGCTCGGGTATTGACACTAACCTTGCATTAGTTCACATACTTCAATTGTATCAAATAAGCACAATTTTGTTGATCGGCGCGCACGTATTTCCCTTTGTTTGTGGCGCAAAACATGCCCGCAAATAAATGAGATGTTGTTGACGAAGGATTGGTGGAATTTGTTGACTGATTTGCGTCTGTTGTGTATGTGAAGGCCTTGAAGCTTGAAGAGTTTGGGGTTACCGGATCAGATGCTGGAAATGTGTGCTATTTGCGTGATTTGGCTGACGCAACCAGGCTTGTTGATGTGATGCAATCCTGTATCGGTGGGAATGCCGTTGTCATTGGTGGTGGCTACATAGGGATGGAGTGTGCTGCATCTCTGGTGATAAATAAACTAAATGTCACAATGGTTTTTCCAGAGGCACATACAAGTAAGTTCTATAATTGGAGCCATTTTTATAACTGATGTTTCCCCTCCTAAATTTCTTTACATGTTTGAGCATCCCCTTGCAATGATAAAATAGAATGGTCATCTTCCAATTCTCCCAAGCTTCCCAATATGCTAAGCCCGTTCGAAAAATCTTTTGTAGCTCAAATATTTTGGATAATTTCGATCCAGCCAGATTTTTCACATTTTCAACCCCCTCTGTCCTATGGTTCATGAGAAGGGACAGGTGATGCCCTGTGCTAGGGCTCATGGAACATTTGCTTATGAGTCTGATTATTTGCGCTTGTTCTTGTAGTTGAATAAGGCTTCCCAGCTTGTAAATTTTTTCCAATGGAATGCCTTATTTTAGGGGTACAAATACCCATTCTGGTATATACCTTTCCGAAGCGCCTTGCAGGCTAGCAGAACCAAAGCAGAGTCTGTGGCTTTGAATAATTTCTGCGTCCTCCTTCAAATACAAAATGGAGTAGAATCTCGTTCATTCTCATGGGATGCACAAGGACCTTTTCAATATTTGTTTTGCTATCATATCTACTTTTGTGGTTGGAGACGTGTTTAGTTTTAGTAGTCTTTCATTTCATGTATACGATGATTCTGTTTTTCCTGCAAAAAATTGTGAGCATAGTAAAGTTCTCTTGGTTCCCGTGTTTAGTTATCTTCAGCACTGACAAAACTAGTATTTGAGAAACATTGTGTATACATTTGAGTCCTTTATTTTTTTGCTCTTGCAGTGGCCCGTTTATTTACACCAAAGATTGCGAGTTATTACGAGGATTATTACATTGCTAAAGGAGTAAAATTCATCAAAGGAACTGTCATGTCATCATTTGACATGGACTCTGATGGAAAGGTGATGCTTTCACTTACACTCTTTCCAAATCCGGAATTCTTTTGCGTAGGAAACTTTTGCTGCTCGCATTTCTGCAGCATATGCCCATTTTTCTGATGTTGAAAATCTGTTAATGGCAGATCAGAGGAAAGTTATTTCACCATATGTCTCACCCGTCGCCTTCCATTAACATAGGGCTGCTATGCTTTTGTGCAGGTTACGGCCGTTAACCTAAAGGACGGTAGTTGGCTTCCTGCTGATATGGTTGTGGTGGGAATTGGAATCCGTCCAAACACAGCCCTATTTGAAGGCCAACTGACTATGGAAAAGGGAGGGATCAAAGTAAACGGACAAATGCAGGCGAGTGACAGCTCCGTCTACGCTGTCGGCGACGTTGCCGCATTTCCGGTCAAGCTCTTCGGCGAAACCCGCCGGCTGGAACATGTTGACTCAGCACGGAAATCAGCCAGACATGCCGTGGCTGCAATAATGGATCTGGAAAAGACAAACGAATTCGACTACCTGCCTTTCTTCTATTCCAGAGTCTTCACATTGTCGTGGCAGTTCTACGGAGACAACGCAGGAGAGGTAGTCCACTTTGGCGATTTCTCGGGAAATACTTTTGGGGCGTACTGGGTTAATAAGGGTCATCTTGTTGGTTCCTTCCTAGAAGGTGGAAGCAAAGAGCAATATGAGGCTATATCCAAGGTCACAAGGCTCAGGCCAGCAATTGAGGACTTGGGTGAGCTTGAGAAGCTAGGTTTGGGATACGCGTTGGCAGAGAGTCAGAAATTGCTGCAGCCACCGCCTCCTCGTGATGGTGGTGGTTCCGCTCTTGTTCTGGATAAAAGACCATTGTATGCTTGGCATGCAACGGCTGGGGTGGTTGTGGCGGCATCAGTGGCAGCGTTTGCATATTGGTATGGGAGGAAGCGGCGGAGGTGGTGAGAAAAGATCATTTGTTGTCAGAATTTGTGGGTTTTTATTTCGTTGCTTCGATACTGTAATAGCCATGTTGTAGCATTCATAACGCTGGGGAATTTAAATACTCAGATCTTGTGAGATCATATCTGTTCAAACAGAAGAAGGATCAATAGAGTGTTTAATGCAAAAGTATACCTCAGTTCCTAATGATTTTTTTGATCTCCAGCTCCTACTGTAATTTTTTCCTCGGCGAAAGTTGGTAGTAGTATTAATTGTACTTGGTAAGATTTGAACCTCCGGTCAAATGCATAAGAGTACATGGTACGTACCACTCAACTTAGGTTTCTAATGTTGAAGTTGATTCTTTGTCTACTGCATTCTTGATGTGAATTGTTGCTTAAATCTGGTCAGCTGAACGAGGGAAAAGGATAGTGAATCTGGGACCGTCTGCTATCGGGACAGCCAGCCCAGTCGACATCGGAGAATGAAAAGAAGGTGGTTAACGGTCCTGGAGTGATGGTTAGGCCAAGGCCAAGAGAACACCCTTAATATGGTAATTACTTTGAGCAGGTTAAGAACACCTGTAATTATGGTTCAAATGACTTGAAAATAGAATCTGTGAAACTCTTCAGTACTTGGATCAAACCCTTCACAAGCTTTCTTTGGCGCTTCTATATTTGAATTGCGATATGGGAAAGAATTCCACTTACAATAGTCCGTGAAAAATGGTAGTAGCATTTAATATGTTTACTGTCGTCGTAAAGAGACTAATTTGTACTGCAACACTTGGCGCAGGGCCAGCTCATAAGTTTTGAAGGACGGAAGCGAATCTCTTAAATGAGACATCTCTATATTTTCCATACAAAAGTTAATTTACAAAGAGTTTCATATAAAAATCATTACAGAAGATTTTCCATTACAAATATAAGAATATATAGTTTATATATGAAGTGATCTCCAATCGGACACCCATGAATTAAAATCAAACAATTCAAACCCCACATTATGATAGTAGTCATCACCATAAATTAAAAAAAAAACCCTAAAATTTTTATCAATTAGATCAACTGCTCAAGATAATAAATTTACTTGATAGTATTTTCAGTCCACGGTCGTCGGTCTTTGTGTCCCTTCTGTTCGAGTCCTCAAAAGTCAAGCGTTTCTTCCTTCTTTTTTTGATCGCTTACAGCCTTTCTTATGCCTTGTTTGGATGGTGTTTTGAAAAAAAATTGAGTTTGGTTTTTGGATAATGAGTGAAAAGAGAAATTAGGGTAGAAATTAAAGATAAGGGTAATAAGTGGAGAGAGAAATGAGAATAATAATTGGAGGGAATAGAGAGTAATGATCGGAAGTAAGGGTAACGAATATTTTTTGAGTTGATTTTTTTTTTTTTCAAAATCCCATCTAAACAAGGCATTAGTGTAATGCCGTAATGGATTATGGCCTATGGAAATTGATAATCAGTGTATCCATCATTGGACTTATTTTGTAGCTTCTAAATTTTAATTGAGACTATTTTATGTAAAGGAGGCTTAGTGCAAATTTTTTTGGGGCCATATATACATACATATATAGAGTCCCCTTCTTATAAGGACTATCTTATTTTAATATAATGCAGACCTCCATTTTCCGATCAAATTTTGATGATCCGAGCCGCTCAATGTGTTCAGAACGTGATTTTTAGGGTATCCATGAGAAATGAGCAAAAAAAAAAAGACCGGGAAGGGCTTCATCCGAGCAGTTTTGTTTGTTTTTTATCTAACGGTTCAAATAAAAACTGCTCAAATCAAGCCCTTTTCGGTCATTTTTTTTGCCAATTTCTCGCGAGTACCTTTAAAATCACGTTCTGATCACATTGAGCGGCTCGGATCATCGATATCAGATCGGGAAAGACGAGAAATGGGAGGTTCGCATATAAGGTCCTTACTTGAAGATTTCTGTATATATATATTTGGGGTCCTCATTTATACCTTTTTTTTAGGCCCGAAGCGAATGCTTCTTTTGCCTATCCTCTAAGCTGGCCTTGACTTGGTGGATACCATTTGTAATCCGTTAGGTTTACCAAAATTCAATATTTGTCACAAACAGATCCATTTGTTGTTGATTTAAAATTTAGAAGTTCTCAGATTTTCTACACACGTGGGCATTTGGTCTAGTGGTATGATTCTCGCTTTGGGTGCGAGAGGTCCCGAGTTCGATTCTCGGAATGCCCCTTTCCTTTTTTCCTGTTTTGCCAAACTTAACCTTTTCCATCAGGGGACTCAAAAACTGGAAACAGACCACGACGCCTATGTATTTCCGCAAAGCATGAAGGGCAATTTTGTCAACGATCCTTGAACCACATCTCACTCCGAACATTTTTGTACCAAAATTGCTATACGTCTTTCATGTGTACTGATTTTATACACTTTGGACTCCACACAAATTTGGAACGTTTATTTTGTTCAAGATAAATTTTAATGTTTACCGTAAAAGATTTATTTCGTTCGGATGTTGATAAATGTTTAATCAATACATTTATGCAAAAATATCCGAAACTTCTACTCCTATTTTGTTTAAGATAAATTCTTAATGGGTTTAGTAAAATCTTAGGAGTAATTCATTCGGATGCCGATAAGTGATGATTCTGAACAAAATTTGATCTTTTGGTCAAGCACACTTATCTACATCTGGATAAATTTAATTTTTACATTTTAAAAAATAAAAATTATCGTGAACAAAATGAAGTTTCGAATTTGTAGATAGTAATAAGATGGAGCTTGCCGCATAAGAGAATTATCTGTATAAGACCCAAGGTGAACCTTACATGGAGTGTCGGTACCTTTTTCTCACATAATGAAAGTATTCTTCGCTCCCGCTCTTAATTCTCATGCTGCAATTGTATTCTCAATTCTCGATTTCGTAGATTTTGGTAGTTTGTAATATTTTTAAAAGACATTTTTCAATTGCGCTCCTGCTTTTGTACGCGCACACAAATTAAACGACCTATCCAATCACCATCCCACCAATTATAGTAGCCATAGTCGAATACCCCTTATCCTATCTCCAATTCTCAGTTCTCTCACTCTCTTCCCACCTCTTCTCTCTCTCTCTCTCTCTCTCAACCCAAAATGGCCTCAACTCTCTCCACAACCACCCTCCATCTTCCCCCTTACCCCACTCCCTTCGCCACTAACCCTACCCCCTCCGTCGCTTTCCCCAAACTACCCCTCCAATCCGCTCTTTTCGCCCCCAAACCCCTCCGCCGCCGCGCCACCTTCCTCCGCCCCGTCGCCGCCGTCGAAGCCCCGGAAAAAGTCGTAAAACTCGGCGATGAGATCTCGAGCCTAACCCTCGCCGACGCCCAGAAGCTCGTCGAGTACCTCCAGGACAAGCTCGGCGTCTCCGCCGCCTCCTTCGCCCCCGCCGCCGCCGCCGCAGTCGCCGCAGCGCCGGCCGCGGAAGCCGAGGCGGTGGTCGAGGAGAAGACGGAGTTCGACGTGGTGATCGAGGAGGTGCCGAGCAACGCGAGGATAGCGACGATCAAGACGGTTAGGGCTTTGACGAACCTGGCGTTGAAAGAGGCGAAAGATTTGATCGAAGGGCTGCCCAAGAAGTTTAAGGAGGGGATTTCTATGGAGGAGGCCGAGGAGGCGAAGAAGCAGCTCGAAGCGGCCGGAGCTAAGATCACCATTGCTTAGAGATTAATCGAACTTGATTCGGTTGTGGTAAATTTTCTTTAGTTTTGTGTATTTTGGAAGGAAATTATCCATTGTGCTTGTAGTCACGTAAAGTTGTATTCTGGTAGGGTAATGAATTGAAACCAAAAAGAAAAAAATCTTCTTGAATTTCAGTTGGCATTCTTTTGATTACGTGTTTATATGTGTGCATTACATGTATTGTTGCTGTTATACTGTTTACTTAGGCCCTGTTCCGGTAACGAAATGAGTATGAGTACTTATTATTTGAATTGAAAATGATGTATTGTGAGAGAATGACCTATCTCGTAAAGCGAAAAATAAGTACTTGAAAAATAAGAACCTTAGCAGAACGGGGCCTAAATCTTGAAATGTGCGTATGTTGTTAGGCTAAGAAGCAAGGATACAGATACATGACAAAGACACAACACGACATGGATACGCAGACTCGTGATTTGCCCCAAAACTAGGATACGGACACAATACGTTAAATGCAAATAAAGATTTACGTATTATATACATGTAAAATTCATATATTCTATAAAGATTCACTTTTTTCAAATTAAAGATAAAAGTGTCCAAAATGGTTCGACTAAGTAAACAACAATTATATACTCGGACACATATTTTCACATGTCGGGAACACGTCCAAGCATGTCTGTGTTTGACTTTGACGCGTCTGCGATACAGATACGAAAGGCCCGGAGAAGTGACTGCGCTTCTTAGTTGGCAGGATTTGGCAAGATGAGAACCTTATTTGGGCTTCTAATGACGAGGGGATTAGCCCATTCATGTGTTACTTATGCTTGTGAATTGTGACTTGTGAGTATTATATGTAATGCGTTGCCCTACTGGTCAGTGGTTATAATGCGTTGCCAAAGCATAGAAAGCCTAAATGTATCCTAACCTAAGAGGAAAAACATGTGTGAGAGAACATTATTATATTTATCCAGCGGCCCTAATGAGTTGTGTTTTGATTTAGGCTTCTCTTGGTACCTCATGTCCTAACAAAAGAAATCTCAGATGATGATGATGATCTTTGATAATTACTACGTTGAGTGATTCCTCTCATGCTTACTCTTTTGGAATTATAGCTAACAGCTTGTTACACAATGTTCTAATTTGTTATCCAAGCAATGCATTTGAAGCACAAAGATGAAATCCTGAAGGATGGAAATCATTTGGCATATACTGTATTAGGAAAAATTAGGGAAAGAGATGTAATAGTCATTGCGTTGACTTGCAACCATAGCATTGGTTTTTAGTTTTGACAGACCTGAATGGCTGTAGATAGGTTTGGTAGGAAAACTGTCCTCAATCTCCCAACAGAAGAAACATAAAAAAGAGACCCTAGTGTTGAGTTGTAGTTATCAAATTACATAGGCCTAGTTCTATTCTCCCTTTCCCAAGCATCCCATCTTCTTTGGCTTTCTCTTGTTTTGTGATATTCTCTGCTTGAGGTGTCACTCTATGGAGGTGGATACATTGATATATAGAGGAATGGGGCAATGGATTTTGGATGCAATCTTCATATGGAATTGGTTTGCTGTGACACGCTTTTGCACTTGTGTATTTAAAATCTCTGTTGCGCAGGGTTCCTCCGTCGAGTTGTAGATAGAAATTTATCGCTGTTCCTTGGCTTTGTATGCTTATGAAGTTAAATTTGGTAAACTAGTATACTCTCTCCCTAATTCTAGGCTGAACTGGCTGCTGCTTTCATGTCATGCTTCCCATTATCTCAGAATCAGTTCATTAGGAACCATCCTTCCCTGATCATACCAAGAAAGCGATGTGTTTCTATAGAAAAAGGACACACAATTATCTTCAAGCCATCTGATGTCAATTATCGTTTAGGGACCAAACCTTTAGTGTTAAGACTTGAACTCAAATATCAAGCGAGGTAAGGGAGCATTGACCAACCACTTGGTCTATCCATCGGATGATCATTGGGATAGATTCAGGTATATCCAATTGAGAGTGATCTTGGTACTTTCTTGCATATATTTTACTTATAAAAAAAAAAATTTACTTTCTTGCATATATCTTTATATCTATATATATTACGTCGATGCAAATTAACTAATGCTTCCAAGTTTAATGGAAATCATGAATTTTTTTTTTTTGCCTTCAATCAGAGCTAGCAATTGGATTTCATACATTTCGTCTTGAATTTGTCTCCAGCGTTCTAGTTTGTGGGAACAATCTGTTTACACCGTGTTTGGCTATTGAGTTTGTCAAAGGAAAAGACAATGGACAGGTTAATTTTTGTATGTTTGCTATCACAAGCCAAAGAAATAGCACTGAGACAGATATTCAAGGCATAAGGTAGAGATATTAAGGAGACAACGGATCTCCTTGCCGGATACCTCTCAGAAGGTAAAAACTCCTCAGTAGGGTAACCTCTCAGAAGGTAAAAACTCCTCAGTAGGGTAACCGTTGACCAATATCGACAGGGAGGAGTTGATGATGCAACAAGACATGATCAAGTCAATCCAAGGTTTGGGAAATTGGAACCAGTGAAGGACTTTGCTGAAAAAACCCCATTCTAACATATCGTAGGCGCTTTCCAAAAATCTATCTTGATAAGCATTCCACCAATTTGACCTTGCCTATGCTTCAAATTATGAACTATTTCTTGAACAATCATGACATTATCCGTACCACGACGACTGGGTATGAAGCTGGATTGAAACGGGCTGATGAGGTCCTGAAGAAAAGGTCTAAGATGGTGGACCAAAGTTTAAGTGATGATTTTGAACACCGTGTCACACAAACTAATCGGCCTGATGAACTGTCTCAAAGTGGGACAATTTAGGAATACGGCACAAATACGGGGTCATTTTGGCTTATTTTCGTTTTTATTTAAAAAAAATTAGATTTTGATTGTAATTTTTTACTTTTTAGATTTCTCTCATCAGGAAGAATCAACAATCCTAAAAAAATCAACGCAAAAAAAATGAGATTTTTTTTTAATAAGAACAAAAAAAATCATTTGATTTATTTTGCCAAACAACTCATAATAAGTCTAATTTAAATTAGGGGGAACATTCCCCGAATCAAAACAAGACTGAATTAAAGTCCCGTTCCAGAACGTATTCAACGCATGTTTTATCTTCTCGGTTGACGGGGGAATGCAGATGGGCCCTCTGATTGCAACAAAAAATTTCTTAAAACCTTATGCCAAGAAGAATTTTTCAAAAAATTCCCTCTAGATTTTTCATATTTTTAATATTTCTTTCTTTATTTCTCTCCACTTATTATACTTTTTATTTTTCAAAAAAATTTCAAACACCAACCCAAACATAGCATTATTCGTTTAGAAACACCCTCTTTTAAGGCTAGGACAAAGTGGCTCACGGATGGCGACCGTATTTTCCCACGTGTCCGCCTCACTATACGCAAAAAGAATAAGCTAAAGTTCTTTTTTGAGGTTATGACGTTATGTATTTCGTTCTTCTTCATTTTTTTTTTTTAAAACAAAGCAAATGTCTATGAACAAAGGATGAGCAATATCTAAAACATCTTCATTAAAAAGTTCACGAATATCGAGCAGCCGGAAAAACTGATGAAGCTTCCAGCAGACTCCAGCTGCTCTTTTTCCCTTTCAAAATCACAAATTTAGTATTTCTCTCTCCAAAAAACCGCGCAGACCCATCTCTCTCTCTCTCCATAGTCCATAGTACACACTCTCGCCCCATGAGATACCCAAATTCCTGTGGAAAATGGTGCTAATAATAAAAATCATACCCACAGCCCACAGGTATTCCCTATCTATTTTAATCTGTTTGTCTACGTAATAGTATAATCTGTCTGTGTAGCGGTTTCCATTTTTTTTTTCCCAGAGCCAAAATCATAGCAAGACTTGTTGGTTTCAATCTCGTTCTCAATATTTTACTTGTTTCTGTTACAGTAGTTAAACAATATATCCTTTGAAGATTTGAAGAGGGTTTGGAAAGGAAAAGGCTTTCCCAATATGGAAACAGAGACAACAAAAACCCTAGAACCACCTCACTCTCAGGTTGCCCCGTGTACTAATGGAGAGGAATCTGGATATGGGTCTGAACTAGGGTTAGTTGTTGGAGCTCGTGAAAATGAGGCTAGGGTTTCTGTTGGAGATGCCAAAGTGACAGATGAGGTAGAGGATAAGGCTCAATGTGGAGCTGAACAGGATGGGATTTTGAGTTCTGAGGAGGTTCATGGCTTGTTGGATAGTGGGGAGGAAAAGGGGGGAAATTTAGGGCATGAAGATAATAAAGGGTCAGTGGCTGAAAATGGGGGAGACCCAGATGAGAAATCTATGGAAATTCCTGGTTTTGAGTCTGAGATGTGTGGAAATGGGGATGTGACGAGGGAGGGAGAGAGAAAGTATGAGGTGAATGGTGATGGTAACGAGAACGAGGAGGATGGGGAAGAGTATGAGGATGAGGATGTGGCCCGTGTGGGTGATGAAGAACTTGGGTTAGGTGTTGGAGCTCATGAAAATGGGGCTAGGATTTTTGTTGGAGATGCTGAAGTGACAGATGAGCCAGAGGATAAGCCTCAATATGGAGCTGAACACAATGGGATTTCGCTTATCGTGGAGGTTCATGGCTCGTTGGATAGTGGGAAGGAAAATGGGAAAAATGGTGGGCATGGAGATAACAACGGGTCAATGGCTGGAAATGGGGGAGACCCAGATGAGAAATCTATGGAAATTCCAGTTTTTGAGTCTAAGATGGGCGACAACAGGGATGCGGCAGGTGAGGGAGAGAGGAAGTACGAGGTGAATGCTATTGGAAACGAGAACGAGGAGGATGAGGACGCAGTTGATGAAGAGCTTGAGTATTTTGTAGGTGACTTTGTGTGGGGGAAAATTAGGGGTCACCCTTGGTGGCCTGGACAAATTTACGATCCTTCGGATGCATCGGAGTATGCAAGAAAGTATGACCAGAGGGAGCGGCTGCTTGTTGGATACTTTGGAGATGGCTCATTCTCTTGGTGCACCCCATCCCAATTGAAACCATTTGCGGAGGGTTTCGAAGAAATGTCAAAGCAGAGTGATTCCAAGAGCTTTGTGAATGCTTTGCAGAAAGCTCTTGATGAGATTGGTAGGCTTGTGGAACTGAAAATGACTTGCTCGTGTATACCGGAGGAAAATCGGGTTGGGCTTGCTAGACCATTAGCAAAGAATGCTGGAATCAAGCAAGGGGTTCTTGTACCTGAGTATGATATGAGTATACTATCAGTTCCTCAGCTTGGACCTGTAGAACTGTATGAAACCCTGAGGTGTATAGCAGAAGTTGGTTCTAGCACCAGTTTGCTTGATCTCACAGTGTTAAGGAGTTATTTGTCAGCATTTTATCGAGCAAAAGGAGGGCAAAAACTGGCTGTGTACCAAGAACCCCAGTTTATGGAAGAGCTGGAAGACGAAAATAGGGAACAGGATACTGATTTTAGTGGTCCATCGAAAGAGGATTCGTTTTCTTCCCCGGGCCGAAATGGGTTTGACCGAATGAATCAACCATTGTTGCAGAAGTGTAGAGTGTTATCAGAGGATAATCTCCTCCATAAAAGGAAGAGGAGAAGCGTAGCAAAACTCATGAAAGAACACAAGGTCATTGAGGTCAACAGTAAGAAGAAAAGGAAGGGCAGTGAAGAACAGGAAAATCAGGGTGGCAGTGATTTCCGTTCTCCCTCGGGGGAAAAGATGGGGAGTAGGAAGGTGGTAGAGCTTTTAGGGTCTCCTAAATCTATGGAGAACAGTGTCTTGATGGCTAAAAACGAGGGTAGTGGGGGTAAAGAAGAAGAAACTAAGCATGACAAAGAATCTAGTTCAAAGAATGATGACAGTGATGCCAAAGAAGAAACTGAGAATGTGTCTTTATCAAGGAAAAGGAAAATAAGCAAATATTTATCCCCTCCCTTCACAAGCCTGCATTCGATAGCTCGATACTCCTGCTTCAAGACTAAGAGGGACTCTGAAGCAGAATCCCTGAAAATTGCGAGTTTTACAACCAAGGCGGCTGATCAACTTCCTGTTTTGATGTTTGATGACGCGGGCGACGCATCTGATTACCCAAGTCCTCAGCCACCAAAAGAGGGTCAGAAGAAGATTATTGACACAATGGAAATCAATGCATCTACAGAGGAAGTGGTATCCGAAGTGAAATCCGCGGCTCTGAATCCTGTATGTTTGAGGGACAAAAATGTGGTTGATATGATGGGGGGATTCATTTCTGCATTTAGAAGTGCGATATATTTGGATGGTTTGAACTACAAAATGTACCAGAATCTTCGACCTGGTAGAAAGAGGAAGCATTTGAATTCTGGGGCTTCTAATGTTGATGAAGCGTCCCGACTTCTCTTCATAAAGCAGAAACTTGAGATGATGACACAAATGCTGGAAAATTGTGATGGAAATAAGTTGGCTGAGATGAAGTCCAACTTAGAGGGAGAGATGAAAGGGCTGTTGGAGAAGGTGAGCTCAATGGCCGAGTCCATTCTCTCGTGAAGGGAGTGGTGGAAGAGAAGATGTTTATTTTCGTTTTGGTAATCCTGAACCGAACCCACCAACTGCAACCTAACGTTGTGTGCTCACACCACAAACCAGAATCTTTTCTGCAGTTATTTCGCACTAGATTTCGCTTGAAATATCCTAACATGTTTCCGTTTCAAGGTGCTGCCATTGCTTCTTGTCTTTGTGTAATCTTTGGTCTCTGATTCTAATTGCTTTTAAAGATGCCTCTACGAATGTAGGAGAAGTTAAGAGTTTACCCCATAGGCTATCAATTTGGCATGGATGGTTGCTTTCGTTTACTTCCTGTGCTACAAACTGCCTTAACATTGCCTTTCAAGTGCCTCTCTCTCTCTCTCTCTCTCTCTCTCTCTCACAGGAGCACGCGCAAGCCCAGACGCCTGATTTACCTCTGTGAATTAATTTTTATGTCTACATTTTTATGGGTTACCTCTGCGACCTGCCCCTCTGCGTAATTAGGGAACAAGGGAAAAAACTAAGAATGATTGAAGAGAGGGGTAATGATTGGAGAGAGAGAGATGAGAAAGTAATAATTGGAGAAATAAGGTAATGATTGGAGAAAGAAGTAGGGTAATAATTGGAAAACAAAACTAAACTAAGAACCGAACAAAGCCAAAAATGTCATTTTTTCCTCTTTCAGCTTCATTTCCTCCATGATTGAAATAAAAAAGCTTCTGTTATCTCAAGTGCGCCTTTGGTAATGAATTCGCACTTCGTCCGATTATGTGGGCTTCATAAATGGCCATAAGAGAGGAAGAGTAAGCTTAAGAACAATATAAATCAGACAGGCAAGATGACAAAAAAACAGAAGCATGAGAAAATCCCGTTTGGTCAACATTGCTTATTTCACTCTTTTTTTTTTTTTTTTTGGAGGGAACCTAGGGCGGTTTTGTCAACGAATGCGACTCCAACTAGAAATCCAAAAATCTGACAGTGATCTCCAAACCACGCGAGAAGGTTTCCCATCACACGGCTCACTAACTGGAAAGACGACAGACCAATAGCCAATGCTGTCTTCCTGATTGCTTAGTATTAAGCAAATAAGCCAGAAAAACCAGACAGGTCTCAGTCCGCAAGAGCAAAATGGCAGCAAACTGGCTGTTTCTTGATCCATAACTTTGCAAGATCAGCATCTCCACGTAACTAATACTACCACATAAGTAAGTCAAGGGAAACAGGGGACAAAAAAGTCCAAATCACTGAATCACCTGCCAAATCAATTTTTCAGTGCAATCCTTATTCCCAGATGACATTCAAACCCAGTACACGAAATCATGGAAGTTAAATTTTCTGATTAGTTATTTTCCCGGAAAAGAAGTATACTCTTACATTGGAGAACAAACTTGGAAGAATTTCATATACAAGACATCTACAAGAACAAAGCATATCACGGTTCAATCAGTCATCGACCGGGTCCTGAGGAGCCTCATCAGCCTTGCGTTTGATAGTGATGACAGGGCAATCAGCATGCTTGGCACAAAATTCACTCACAGTGCCAACAAAAACCCTGCAAAATCAGATTCGGAAGAGTAATTAATCAGAAATTGTTTTGAACATTATCATACACTACTCTGGTCACAAACTACAAATCATATTATCATACATCGATAACCTATGATAATATACAAATTGTGCGTGTGTGTGTTCATTCCTTGTTCATCGATACCCAAACAGTTAAATACTAAGTGCTGAACAATATGAGATCATAGCTTTATGAATAGTTAAACTTAACGTACTTCTGAAAAGGGCCAAGACCTCTGCTTCCGACAACAAGGAAATCTGGTTGGACTCGGTTCACTTCATGGCAGATTACTTCCTTAGGATCACCCTTCTTAAGCCATGCTTCGCAAGGAACCTACAAGATTCCACTGCAATGATTGAGAACCAAATGGCAAATATCACATTACAATTGAAATTACCGACATAGGTGGGTCTGAACAGTCCATATATCGACTCTGTGTGTGTGTGTGTGTGGGGGGGGGGGGGGGGGGGGGGGGGGGGGGGGGGTGTTGCATTAGCAGCTGAGAGAAAGAGAAAGGAAGAGGGTCATGCAGGCCTTCAAAGAGAGTTTCAACACTACCCCAAGTTCATGACATCTATTCACAAAGTACTCCAGCAGATGAAGCCCTCTTATCATGTCTTTGCGGTTCATCCTCTTAAAATCATCAGGTGATGCATAGACGCTATCCATGTCATCGAAACCTAGACAAAATATATGAACAAAAAGCTATCAGCTGGTACTCTTCTACTGTAATTTAACTAGATATAGACCCAAATCTAAGAACAAGCTATTACTATCTTCCCAACTCAAAGATGCAATTATGTTGTTCAAGTACATGAATGTCCATGTTTAATACTCCTGGTAAATAAACATTGACATCTCACATCTTTTTCCTATTTGTGACATGCAAAAAGATTTCAGAAGAATGGAAGACAAAACCGAATAGAGTGTTTCCCCTCATGGCAAGTTTAAATTCTGTACACCAATGTTGCAAAAATACATCAATGATATTATATATGATAAGCACAACCTAAGTCACATAATCCTCCTGCAGGATCTCTCACTTCCGCTCTCAATCCCGGAGTGTAATCCTCGCTTTCACGAATTTTAACACTGGGATCTTTTTAAAGACATTTTCAAACTCACTCTTGCTCAATGCTCACACTCTATCACCCGCATTACGTGACTTAAAGAGCAAACAAACCACAAGGATTTATCCTGTTATAGGCTTGTAGACAGGTCTAGAAAATGATATGCTACGCCTCTCAAAACCTATATGCAGGTAACTCCATACATTTGCCTTCGATATTCGCTGCCTATTGAAGTGAACCAAGAACATGAGAAACCATAAAGGTAAGTCATGACTAACAAATCACAACCTTGATTCTCCAAAAAATAAAACAGCAATGGAAACTATGTCACCGAACTGCACTTACCCTTGACAAGCTCAGGCACTGGACATAGAAAGGGAAGCATGTTAGGAAAACATAGAACACAAGTCAGGACACAACTGTGTCCTGAGCCATTCAATGCATCTGCACCCACATAAATCCAATGGCTCCCGAATCGCGTTCTAAAGTTGTGTTCCTAGACTTTCTGAGCTAACAATACCATTCCCCTTGAGCTCAGCAATAGACACCGCTTTCCAATCACATGAACATGTTTCACTCATCAATTTTTCCATGTTGAGGACAATTCACACAAGGAGCCACGAATAGCATACCTAAAATAAATACCCAATACAAGCCGTACACACTTCTTCTCACAAAGGGAATAGCAGATTGCAAGTAGGGGTGTAAACAAGCCGAGCTTCATAGTGTTCAAGCTCGGCTCATTTATTAAACAAGCCTAAAACTCGAGCTCGAGCTCCCTGACTAATTTACTTAATAAGCCTCTTAAAACGAGCCTAGCCGAGCTTTTGAGTGTCGAGCTCGGCTCGTTTAGTAAACGAGGCCAAAACTTGAGCTCAAGCTCGGCTCAATTACTAAGCGAGTTGAGCCGAGTCAAGTCATGAGCTACTTGGTTCGTTTACGGCCCTAATTACAAGTTCATTGTCAAATTACCGTTGAACAGAAAGGCAGTTCATCAATTAGCAGACGCACGATCACATTCATTCATCAATTAACAGATGTACGATCAAGTTCATTTTCTCAAAGTAGTGACATATACGGAGATCAGAAAGTAAATCGGGAAAACAAACACCAAGTCAAACAACTCAAACAGCCAAACGATAAGAAGGACGTTCGTTCGTATATATATTATACATATATATATATATATATATATATATATATAGAGAGGGAGAGAGAGAGAGAGAGAGAGAGAGAGAGAGAGAGAGAGAGAGAGAGAGAACCGTCTTGGTCGGGGACTTGGACGTGGAGGAAAAGGAGCTTGAAGCCAGAGAAATTGGAGCGGACGATCTTCTTGAGGGTCCACTCGAAAGCTCCTTTGCTGCTGATGGAAGCATGAGGATAGCCCTTGATCGTCGACTCGTTCACTCCCACCATTATCCGAGTAGGCTCCGATCCTACCTCCATTTCTCTCTCTCTATCTCTCTCTCTCTCTCTCTCTTGCGTCGAGATTGTTCACGAGGAGTGTGGAATTCGACAACGACCTTTGGACACACAGTGCATCAGCCTCTCTATTTTACTATTCTCTTCTAAAATACTCTTCTCCTTCTTCTTTTTTCTTTTTTTTTTTAAAGCCCGTTCCAGAAACAGAAAAAAAAAATTATTTTTTAAAAAGACAATTTCAAGCTAAAAAATTATGAGTTTATTGAAATTTAAAAATATACAATATGGATCTTGTTTGAAAGATCTCGATGAGATCTTTTATACGATGCAAAAAAAATTAAAAAATTATTTTTCATTTACATTATTTTTGAGTTTGAAAATGTGAGATAAACTACTTATTTTTTAAGAAGGTTTCTAGAACGGGTCCTGAAAAGAAAATAAGTACTTATTTTTTAAAAGGCAATTTCAAGCTAAAAAATGTTTATGCAAATAATTTTTTTATCAATATAGATCTTGTTTGATAGATCTCATAGATATTTTTAATACGGTGCAAAAAAAAATTAAAAAATTATTTTTCATTTATATTATTTTTGAATTTAAAAATGTGAAATAAGTACTTATTTTTTAAGGAGGTGTTCTAGAACGGAGACTTATACTTTTATACTTTGGTTCATAATTTTAATTTTTAAAAGAGAATGATTTTCACGCTCGCTGCTTTTTATCCATTGACACTCTTCTTCTTTTTTGTCTTAATTTACGTAAAATTACTAAATTAGAATTATCACTTGAGTCACTTTTTTTTTCATACAAAGTAGTACTATAATTAATCGCGCACAGTTCCGTTCGACCGAGATGTGAATGCTCATGATCTGCTCGGTATAGTGATGGATTTCATGCCCGGAACCCTCGCGATCGATTGGGAGAAAGAGCGAAAGCGAGAAAGATGGATTGTTATCCATCGGAAATCTATAGGAATTCCCCGGGTTTGACACTTTCATGTAAATAAAGACAAAAAAAAAAGGGACCTTCAATAATTAAAAGGGAAGTGTGAATTTTTTTTTTCTTTCTCAATGGATCTTGTTACCCTTCGCTCAATAGGTGATCGATAACGTGTCAATGATGTCAAACGAATTCGGATTTCAATATCTCTCACCAATAATACTAATACACTTTCACATACTTCAATGCATTTTTCTCCGAAATCAATGCATGTGTTTTACATAGGAGTATTATCTACCGCTCATGGGGCTGCGATCAACATTTTCTAAATAAAAAATAAAAAAATTTCTCCCATCGGTTCGAGCAACGTGATGTGGCCTCATTTGGCTTTAAAAGTGGAATAGTAACTTCTTTTTTGGTCTTTATTAAAAAAAATTGCATTTGTTAGTTTGCATCAAACTTTTGTGATTTATTGATTCGTTTAGGCGAAAGGAATCGAAAAATAAAAAAAAATTTTGATCGAAACTCATAATTTTTTTCAAAAAGACAAGAATAAGTAAAAAAAAAAGCTGACTTACTGACTTATTTTTGTTTTTGTTCAAAAAATTTTGAGTTTTGATCAAAATTTTTTACTTTTTTGATTCCTCTCGTCGAGATGAATCAATAAGTCACAAAAGTTTGACTCAAAACAAACAAATGCAAAAAAAAATTGAATAAGAACAAAAAAATAAGTTACCCAATTTTTTAATCCAAACCCACCAGTAAAAAATTCATCCACGCTTACTAAAAAATACTCCAACCATGCTAACGAAAGGACCACATCGAGGAAAAATGGGGTTATCGTTCTCTCCGATTCTTGAGCACAGGCAAATTTGAGCTCCCGTTTTTACTATCAAAAAATAAAAACTTAGCGAATTTTATCATCCGTTTTCACTAAAAATAATAATTTAGCATTTTATCATCTCGTTTTTACGAAGAAAAAAAATTGTAAATAAAAAGTATTTTTGCTACAGTAACTCTATTCACAAACCTATCCACAACCTATTCGCTATTCGAAACAATTTGACATTTTTCAACAATTTATTTATTACCGAAAATACTTAACAACTTCTCGACTACAAATAAAAATTTAGAAACTTTTCACTACCCAAAACAGCCCTGATTGTTCAAAGGGGAAAACTACGGTTGATGGCTACAGCTCCTGCGCACTTTCAGGGACACGTGGTCCTGTTGTCTCGTTTGAATGCCCCCAAATGTCGTCGTGCTGCACGGGACTAATTTCCACGCCTTTTATTGTTAATGTCATTTATCTGTAAATATATTTTTGCACTAAAAATACATTTGCAGGAGAGTGACTTTAACGGTAGTCTTAAAAAATATTATAAATACTTATTTTTAAGTTGAAAAAAAGAGCTTATTGAAATTAAAAAATATGTAATATAGATCTCGTTTGATATATCTCGATAAAATCTTTTGAAAAATTGAAAAAAATTATTGTATTTATATTTTTTAAAAAGGAAAAGTAGAACGGGTTAATTATTTCATGGCTCTCTGCCTTATTTTTTTGTGACTTTTTTTCCTACTATATTTTTGTTTGTTTTCTCTTAACTTTTACTGTATTAGATGGGGGTACAATTTTTACATCACATTGTTCGATTTGACGGGAGGAATCAAAAAACTACTACTATAAAAAGTAGACCAAGTTTAGGCTCCATTTGTTTGGACGCAACATGTTCTCTGGTAAAATATTTTATCTATTTTTCAGTGTTTAATTGTGTAAAAAATAAGAAAAATATTTTACATGTAAAACATTTTTCATTAATTGGATAAAAATAACATACCCTCAAATCTTTCGGAAGTTATTTTCCGAAATGAACCAACTGCCTTCTACTTCAATTCTTACTACTCAGTTTTCTCGATCGTCAGTCCTGACCTACATTCAATTCTAATATTCTCATATTTCTCCACCATGGAAGCTCTCCCTCTCTCTCTACACTATTTTGTCGATTTCTGAAAATATTTTTAAATGCCAACCAAATATTGAAAAATAAAAATTTGAAGTTTGTTTTCTAAAAAAATATTTTACATCGAAACAAACGGAGCCTTAAAAAAAATTACTCTGTAAGAACGACGTAAAAGATCCGAAATGAAAGTCGTTCTCAGAATCTCATATAGATTGTCTTCCCCTAAAAAGTTCGGTCAAGGGGTCCTAAAGTTATGGATAATTAGGTGGGGAAAATCTTCTTTACGAACGTGCAGTAAACAAGTATTTACAATACTTAATCGTGACAGTTCAAAAGTATTTTGGACGGTTAAGATGTTAATAAAAAATTTTTTGAGGAAAAGTTAATCTATGACCTGTCATAATTGAAAAAGAATCTTAACCATTGATTGAGCGAATAGACGGCTGAGATTGCGCCGCTCTGTAAACAAATACTTGTTCATGCACTGAGCCTCCGTAAAAAAAACTTTTGTCAATTAGGTGACCACAAAAGCTTTGGTGACCGAGTGCAATTTTGTTCACCCTCCTTAAAAGAGGGTGAACATTACCCTTTCTTGGTTGAAATGGTGTGAACTCCACCACAAAGTGATGTCATGCTTATCATGCAATACACTTTTTGGTAAGCATGACATCACTTTATGATATGGTCCACATCATTTCAACCAATAGAAAAGAAGGATAATGTTCACCCTCTTAAGTAGAGGGTGAACAAAACTAACTCTTTGGTGACCATAGAAGTGAGAGTAGTTTTGCATGAAGAAAATTATTGAATGCCCTTGGAGCACCGTCATGTGGTGTTCCAAGCCTCTTCACAACCACACATTTTTATGAGAGCCAACACTAAGTGTGAGAACCCTGCAACGTGTGGTGGGGAGAGACTAAGGGCACGGCCACGTGGTGGCCCAAGAGCTCTGAATGATTACTAATTAGGCCTACGTGGGCCACACAAATTGGTGGATTAGGCGTACGTGGGTTCGCATGAATGATTGCTAATTAGGCCTACGTGAGCAACAGCAAATCAATGTTGGGGTTGGCTTCGTATCTCAAGAAAGCTCAGCAGCAGCCAGTGCAGCAAGTATGAGCATTTTTAACACAGATATCGGGATATTGATGTGTCCAGAATTATTCAGATCGCATGAGTCCAGTACGATTAACGTAAAATCCACGCGCATCAGATGGTGCGTGCGGGCACCTGTGTCTCGAGCATTTCTCATCGACATAAAGAGGAACCAATTCTTCATTTCTTCACTGAGCCAAATACAAACGGGAAGCACAAAAATGCCAAAGAAACAGAAAAACAAAGACAAAGGAACAAACTACAAACAGAAGTGCCAGGGCCTAGAGCCTCAGGCAGGCTCAGTGAGATGAGATCTACTTCCACAGCTGTACAATTAAAGACGAGGCAGGCCTGGCAGGGGAAAAAGTTGACCTTCATAGAGCTCAAACCAAGATGAAGCATCACCATCAAATGCTGCACATGGGCTTGTGCGGCTACCTTCGGGTGTTGAAAAAGTCATTGATTCCCGATGCCGAGCTACTATTGGTATAGTTTCCAATCCCAATCATGGTGCACATACGCTACCCATTTCAAACATTTGTATGGCTCCTCAGATGATGATTTGTCCCCCTTGGTATCAACCAAACAGAAGCTGCTTGGACATGCACCCCTAATCGTCGAACTCAGAAAACAGAACTATAGCCCAAAGGTAGTGATTGCAGCCTTTGGAAACAAGAACCTCTAATCTGGGATTCACTAGACTACGACATTTTCACTTTGATTGCAGCCTTAGGATTGGCTATGAAGCTCAAATCAATCCATCCAGTTGTTTAACCTTCACTTGAGCTTCTAGGAAAAAACTCTTCCGACACCCCCCCCCCCCCCCCCCCCCCCCCCCCCAATTTCACTTTGAGAGAGAAATGATGGAAAATCAGCTATACAATCCATGGCCAATTGACTTTTTCGGCAACATGGACAACAACAACCCGAAATTTCCAAATGACCCATTTTCCCAAACTGTGAGGGGAAGAGGAAGAAAAATGGGGTGGGGGAACCAAAAAGGCATTTTTTCCTCTCATAATCCTCTACAAATTAGTACAATTCATGGCCAAGGGCAAAAATGAGGAACACTTAACTCCCAATCCAGATAGTAAAGTGTAAAAACCTACCCTCCAGCCATATTGAATGAACAAATTACCAGGACTTTGAAGTTCATGAAAAATATATATTTTTCTACCCTAATTGCCCTTACCTTGAGAAGGAACTCCAGTAAAGGAAACCCTCCCAAAACCCAAATGACCCAACTGGTACAACTCCAACCAAACCCTCTCTGCCTCAAACCTAGCACTCGAATCCCCATCTTTCGCTTCCCAATCTTCAAACCCAATTCTAGTTTCCGTTATTTCCAATTCTGCCCTCCCATTTCTTGAATTCCCTTCGATCTCCCCCTCACATTTTCTCTTCTTTTTCTTCTTCTTCTTCCCCAACCCCAAGCACCTCCTGCCCATCATCCACGGAGCCTTAAAGAACGCAAGAGCAAAGAAACTTACCACAGCACAGGGACAGCAGCAGAGGGCTACACAGTCAGCCACAAGGCCGCCGATGCATGATTGGCAATGCTTGCCGGAGCACTCGTTCAGATCTCCGGAGACGTCCTCCGCCGGCCGCCGGCAGTTACTCCTTGTTGTGGGTCCCCTTCTTGAACAACATGCCTCGCCGGACCCACTTTCACGCGGAACACGAGACGGGTTCTCCTCCATTCGATTGCCTGATTGAACGGCGGCGGCGGCGGCGATCAGTTAGACCTGCAAAAGACCAAGAATTCCAAGAGTCTTGATTTCTCTCTCCACAATTTCTCTCTCATTTACGTGTATGTGTCTGTACATATGGCCTGTAGATGTGAATATAGGAAATATATATGCAGTTTTCTAAGTTTAGAGAGAAAGATTTATGATTTGGTACTAGTACATGGAATGGAGTTTCTTTTGTTTCATGCATTTATACCCCAGTTGTTAATTCTGAAAAGGGTAAAAAGGTCCATGTGTGGAATGAAGGAGAGCTAAAGGAGAAATGCTAGGTGCAAAGAAAATACTCTTAAAGTGTACATGAATGGCTCAGATGCACGGTACAGTGAATCTAAATCGTTCATGTACACTTTAAGAATATTTTTTTTGTCAATTTTCTCTGTCCCTAGCACTCCTCGAGCTAAAGCAATAAAACCCCAGGTGCGAATGTGAAATAAGGAGCTGTTTTCAAGTGCTCATTAGTTACGTAAGCCACACGGGCCAATATAATGTGAACAGATGGGCTACAGCAATAGGGTCACCTGAGACTGAATCATGCAAGTTCTCACCTGGAACTGGACCATCATGTGTTAGTGATTTAGCAGTGAAGTACGACTTTACTTTTTGGGGAAAGTCTCGACAACTAGGGGAACGTGTAATGACAATAATGCCCTTTTGCCCCATGGCAATTCATGGCCAAAACCTTGTTGGTGTTTGCCAAAGTCACATAATTCGCGAGCGCGAGCAGAAAAGCCTCTTTAAAATGTTTTAAAAACTACTAGAGTTCACAACTGCAATGATTGAAAATGTAAGAGCAATACGAAAATTGAGGACGGGAGAGCATGACATTTTGAAAAATTATACAATTGAAGGTGTTTGGCAAGGACATTACATTGACAAACAAATAATGAGAACTACAGGCTGTTAGGTGGCCCCGTTTGCGATATTAAAACAAATAAAGGGAAAAAGAGAAAAACTGATATCCTTTCTCTTAAATCAACTTTCATCTTTTGGTCAAAATTTTGGCTTTTTGGTTTGTTTGAACTAGTTATAATTCAAATATGGTAGAAAATATGAACAATATATGAACCTTTATGCTTGTAACATGTTAACATGACCGATAAGTGACTTGCAATGTCAAAAAAGTTAGAACATACATTCACACATCTGTTTGCTAATTCAATTTTGTTTACATTCATGGGTATGCTCATATAGGTAATTTCTTTTACTAGTTGTACATTATCCGCAGTCCTAATAACGAATGTTTGCATGTTCATGTACCAAACATGAAAATGTTTGGCCCGTTGTTGTGTTGTGAGCTTTGATCAATGGGTGTTATGCATGGTCTCAAATGAGTATTTTCTTGGTTAGTTGCTTGCTAACTTCGGAATTGGAACTCTGATGAACATAAGGTTATTCTTAGCTTTGCTTAGGATTTGAATTGATGCTATCATTCCTTGCCCTTTTAGTCTTTGTAACAATTTCAAAGATTAATAAAAAAATCCATTATAGATGAAAAAGATTTAAAACATTGGAGCATCTATTTGTTTGTTTTTTCTCAAGACTAATTTCAAGTATGATCATAGATAAATTTTTTCGACGAATTGACAAAATTTCAGAAAAATCACAAAAATAAACGACGACTTTCTAGTAGATAAAATCTGTGGAAGCCG
This sequence comes from Rhododendron vialii, assembly GCF_030253575.1. Classification (NCBI taxonomy): domain Eukaryota; kingdom Viridiplantae; phylum Streptophyta; class Magnoliopsida; order Ericales; family Ericaceae; genus Rhododendron; species Rhododendron vialii. The sequence goes on from NC_080566.1 coordinate 2,055,361, forward strand.
AGATGAAATCCAAGACAACTGATTGCCAAAACGAACGTTTCGAACCACACACTACATCCCCGTCAGTCCAAGGGAATCCGAATTACTAGTATGGTGTTTGTGTGTGTGTTTTCTTTGGGAAGTGTGAGGGAGGGGAAGTTTATGTTTGCAGAGGAAAGGTTTTCCATTTTGATTGAGAAAAGTGGACATTGTAAGGATACGTCTAACGAGACAGAGACACATCAGGCAGAAGCCAAGTTTGTGAAACACTCCTTTTAATTTGCCTCCAAGGGGCCATTCGTTAAGAACGAATTGCGGGATGGTGTTGTGTAGCGGTGTGCGCAGTACCGTGCTGCGCATCTCTGAGCCTTCGGATCGTGCACCCGACGGCTCGGATCTCATCTCGGCAATGAATGGCTCTCGATCGTTGGTTGCTGAGATGAGATCCGAGCCGTTGGACTCAGAGGTGCGCAGCACTCAGTGTTGTGCACCTCACCGCACAACACCAACCCAAAGATCCGTGAAGAACACCCACCCCACTCCGTTTGTTTTGCCTTTGCTATGTCTTATCCCTTGAATTGTCATTTTGATCCTTCAGAGCTAGTGCAAAGATGACAAGGGGTACTCGTCTTGGATCTCACGGTTGATCAGAATCGTTCAATGTAGTAGCCTAATCGATTGGATCGCTTATTGTAAAAAATCGATTTGATTCGACGATTATATAGTAACATTGTAGGGGTCCATTGGGCTTGAAAAAGGTTTTTAAAAAACAGCTAGTTTGAATTTTGGAAAATGAACCATGCACAAATGTATCTCTTCGTGTATCTACAATATCCTATAACATGATCTAAAATATAGGCCTGCTCGACGAGGCTAACAAAAAAAGGATTACGAGAAAACATAGGGCCTGGAGTGTGCTTTCTCCGGTTTAATCTCACATGACAAGCATTTGTGACCACAATCGACATCGCAATCCAATAGAAAACGAGACATAATGTCATAATACGAGTCGTCTCACCACAACCATTGTTTACTACGACCCCGTACCCTCTTGCCCTCTCTCAAAAAAAAAAAAGAGTTTTGGCTTCGAATCAACTTTGAATCGAAGTTACTTCAAATTTAAAGATCAGTCAAAAAAGTACCTAGTACTCACGCTCTTAGAGCTAAACCGTTTTTCAACTCCTAGGGATCCTTAACAGATTCAAAATCTGTTAATAAGGATGTTTAACATATTCTAAATAATTCTGTTGTTAAAGTTAAAATCTCGAAACCTACTACTCCGTACTTTAAATAAAAAAATAAAGTCCTTAATTAATACACCTTATAATAAGCTTTCGTACATTAGCATTCAAATTACACCAAATAACCATTGTGTTTTTTTTTTTTTTGGAATCTCGAGAGTTTGTTTTTAGGAGTCAAAGCTATTTGTTTATGTCGCATGAAAGAAAGTCAAAACATATATTTTACCCCACTGCATGTACTGGAATCACATGCACTCAATCTTTTTACCAATCGAATTGGAGATTCGATGCGGATAAATAAATAAAAAAAAAATGGAGATTCGATAATTTGCAATTTTTTTTTACCATGTTCAGCCGACACTTGCAGTAATAATCTTTTATTTAGCTTTTGTTTTTGCCAAGCGTCATCATTTTCCCTAATAAAAAGCCGCCCGCAATACTATGTAGTGTACTTGGATAAACAAGGTGTACCTTATTTAGAGCATAGCATTTGTAGGCTGTTCACAGTCCGGAGTGAATCGGATTCTTATGAATCCAATCATAATTCGTATCTCACGGTTTTTAAAAAATACAATCCAATCCTAATCATAAGTCTCACGGTTCGGTTTCAATCTAAATCGTGAGTCATGATTCAGTCCCAGTGTTATCTACGGATTTTCTTTCATAAAATAAAATGATGCTACTGCTAATTAAAATTGCAAAGTACAAACTAGGCTGTTCACAGTCCGGAGTGAATCGGATTCCTATGAATCCAATCATAATTCGTATCTCACGATTTTTAAAAAATACAATCCAATCCTAATCATAAGTCTCGCGGTTCGGTTTCAATCTGAATCGTGAGTCATGATTCAGTTCCCGTGTTATCTACGGATTTTCTTTCATAAAAATAAAATGATGTTACTGCTAATTAAAATTGCAAAGTACAAACACTTATTAGTTATTACATTTCATAACATTACACTATTACAGCCAAACAACAAACAAATAAAAGGCAGCAACCAATTCACGTTTTCGGAGTGCAATGTAATCTATTTATAAAATTTACGTTTTTCCTATTTTTTTTTTATGTATCGTGTAGGCCGTTTTAAATTTATGTTTTTTCTTTTTTCGAAATTACAGTTTACCTCTTAAGTTTTATATATTGTCACATTAATGTAAAAAATTTTAAAAAATTCATAACAATTAATGCAGTTATAATTATTTATAAATATTACACATACATATATTATATATATAATATATTTTTTATTTTTTAAATATCTCACGGTTTGGTTCGTTAAATCCACGATTTTGAAGTGAAAATTCAATCCTAATCCGTATCTCACGGTTTTTTAATTTTCGAATCCGTGTCAAAACCATTAATCCACGGACAAAATCCAAAAGGCGCAGATCGATTTGGTCCGGACCAGTTTCACCGTTCTCAATTTTTCTTGGACAGCCCTACCCCATTATAATAAGCAAATGGGTGTGGATAAGCAAATTTAACAATAATACTTAAAAAATACCACACATTGTAATAAACAAAGTTACAAGTCTTTTAGCAAATAACAAATTTCACTCATTCCACAACCAAACTTAACAACTTTTACCAATAACCAAACTCAAAACTTAATAATTCAAAAACACCTCACATTGGAAACGTCTCATCAAGATGAATAATTTGGTGTGGTCGGGTGCGTAATTGGAACTCGTTTACGATTAAATGTGCATCGTGTATTGTGAGGGATTTTTTGGTTAGGGATGCAAAAATAACTAATGTGGAGGTAGATGTTGTTAAGATTGATTATAGACTAAATAGATAATTAAATGCTTATGTGGCATATTTTGATTATTGATTTTGATTATTCCCATTGCGGGTGCTCTTATATCCTTGAGATATGTATGAGAAATGCTACGTGCAAAGAAAATAGACAAAGAATTGACCTTTAAAGTATACATGAACGGTTCAGATACACTGCACATAGTGAATCTGAACCGTTCATGTACACTTTAAGGGTCAATTCTTAGTCCATTTTCTTTGTCCCTAGCACTCCTCGATATGTATTAGCAATGGATAATACTCCTGGCAAATTCTTTGCCAAACGACGGCTTGGTTAATGCAACGAAGTACCCGTGGTTAAGGAGGGGCGTGATTATGTTGCATGAAAGAAAGTCAAAACATATATTTTACCCCACTGCATGTACTGGAGTCACATGCACTCAATCCTTTTACCGATCGAATTGGAGATTCGATAATTTGCAAATTTTTTTTTTACCATGTTCAGCCGACACTTGCGGTAATAATATTGGTTGACATTGCTAGCTTAAGTCAACCCTCTGTTTTTTGTTATTTTTTTGCCTTCAAAAAAAAAAGTTTTTTGAATCTCTAAACATGTGGATTTTGAAGTTATTTTTCTTCTAAAAATGCCGGATTTCATAAACATTAATGGCGACATGGGAAAGAGTAGAAATTTATGTGCTCTGTTTCGTGCAACTTTATTTTGATAACTCACGTGTCTGGGTCAGCTTTCACGCATCCCGACTAATTTCGGGGCTCCAAACCCACCGATCACTCACGGGTGCCCAATTAAATGTATTGTGCAACTTAAAAAGTCAACATTTTTTTTAAGGCCAAAAAAAGAAGAAGAGGGTTGACTTAAGCTAGCATTGTCAACCAATATTATTAAGGCCTTAACTATAAGATCCTTACTGCAAGTGTGAGCTGAACCTGATACAAAAATTGCAAATTATCGAATCTCAATATCGATCGGTAAAAAGATTGAGTGCATGTGATTCCAGTACATTGGGGTTAAAGATATGTTTTGACTTTCTTCATGCAACTTAAACAATTAATGGCTTTGAATCCTAAACGTAAATTCTCGAGATTTCTTTCAGGTTCTTAGAAAGAGACGAATTGACTGATGATTAATTGATTGAGAAAAAAGTTTTTAACGGGGCCTACCGAAAATAATGTTTATGGAGGCCAATCTCAGCCGTCCAAAAGTGTTTTGGACGATTCACATTAAAGACAAATTAATTATTAACGTTAAAAAGTATTTATTATCGGTAATAGTTAAAAAACGTATCTCAACCGTTGATTGCCGAAACGGACCAGTGAGATTGCACGTAGCCGTAAATAAATTTCTCTCTAATTGATTTTACTTGAAAATAAGCCATTCAAGGCGGGAGCCAAAGTATTTTTCGGAGACATCTATGGTGCATGTAGTGCGTACATTGGAATATTAACTGATTCTTAGCTTCAGTCTATGTTACAAATTTTTCTAAATTTAACGTTTAAGTAAGCCGTAAAAAAGTGAAGTTATATATACATATGGGACATATCAATTTGTTTTCTTAAAAGGAACTCTATAATTCATGGAATATGCATATGCATACTTTACGATTTTACTTGTTACTTGTTTTTTGGTTAATTTGTTACTCCCTCCGTCTCTAAATGTTTGGCACTTTCATGCTTTTTATTGTCCCATATTATTTGTCCATTTTGAAAAGTCAAAAGCAAAATATGATAAATTTCCTATGTTACCCTTTTCTTTTGGGCACCAAATTTCAAATTTAAATTTTCAAGTACTATTGAAAGTACACTAGAAGGGTAAGATTGGACACTTGATTTTTGCACAATACAATAATATTTGTTTTTTAAAAGTTAGAACTCCCAAAAGTGTCAAACATTTAAGGACGGAAGGAGTATAATTTTTGCGTGGGAGTCCATATTGGGCAACAATAGTCCCAAATCGGCTAAAATGTGAAATGGGAATAGTATATAATAAATCTTGATGAGTTACTGTATAATTCGAGGTTAACCTTTTGAACTAGGTGCTTAGACTAAGGATTAGTAGGTCAGATTCATTACGTTTTATATGCTTTTCTTTTTTACGTGTTATTCTAGTTTGTAAAGAATGAGTTTGTATGGCGCGATCATTTAATTTGAAACATGCAACAAATCTTGGCTAGTTACAAATGTATTTGGTGTTAATTAGCTACAAATAATTTTACTTACCTTAAACATTGGTCAAAGTGTGTGTTAATTGAGTCAAGTGAAACTAGTTAAATCTTTGGAAAAAGTGAGTCATTATTCAAAGTCTCAATTAAGGTTCACATCCTTTTAGGAAAAAAGCATTATCAATTTATCATGTTCATATTAGTTTAATCATGCATACATAGGATTTTTCTCATGGGACTTTGATATTTATGTTGTCAATTCAAAAAATTATTGATGGGCATAGTTGTTTATTTGGGCCCTACTATCGACATATTGTTCTGTACTACTAGATCTCTTAGTTTTCTAGATCTGTATTATTCTGTTAAAGCAAAACGGGAGACATAATGGTCATGTGGATATCAATAAATGTAATGCTAGCTAGGTCTATGTATTTAGGATCGAAAAGTTTGACCTTACCTTTATAAATACAAATCGTTGGGACATTGACACTAGATATACCCATATATTATTTCGAATCAAATAGTCTACGAACACAATTTTCGGACTCAATTTTGGACAAACTATTTTTAGGATATTTTTGATTTTTTTAAACAAGAAAAAAGTCTAGGCATTTGGCTAGATGCATGCAAAAAGCTTTTGTTACATGCGAGAAAGAAATTTTTGAATTTGGGGCTGGACAGCATGGGTGTTGGCCCCCTCCGGGCCATATCATTTGACTTGTTCGACTTATAATCTATTAGGATGTCAAACTACTGTAATTTTGACTTGTTCGACTTAAAATCTGAATTGTCATATTTTTTTTTGTAATTTTTTCCAACTATTCGTTGGTAATTTTTTTCTCCTTTTCGGTTTGGTGGCTTGCATATGATTGGATTGGGTTTTCCCTCTCAATAATGTTTGCCATTTCCTTCTCGACATACCCATTATAGAGTTTTTAATAAAAAAAAATTTGCCTATCAAAAAAAAAAAGATGTCAAACTATCAAGATAATTCAGTAAAAGCTCGTATAAGATCGCCCAGATAAACATATGCAAATTTGAGCTTATTTTCGGAACTCATAAAGTTTTAAAACGAAATTCGAACAAAATACTACTCGACTCGCTCGGTTTGTTCATCAATCACAGGGACAAAGTGTGTGCATATCAGTACCTATGTAGAGATGGTGACGCGAGGGGTCAGACAAACATGGGTTGGTTATTTCCATCATCTGTGAGCCCCATACAATGCCGCAACAATTTGAACAAAGGAATGCAGATCATAATTTGAAACGACAACCAGAAACCGATTAAACCATTGTCGTCTAACGGAGAAAAGGAACTCACCTCTGATTGAAAGAATAAACGGAGGCTAGCTTTGAAATCACAGCTTCATCTTCTTCGGATTGGGCTGCGATTGCTGTTTCCGATCAATTTTGATGAGAACTCAGAAACAGATTGAATCCGCGGAAGTCAACATTGTAATCCTGAGAGCACTCTGTGTTACTGTTGGATCTCTGATCGGGAAATGCTCCCCCGTATGTTGCGGAGCATTTCTTCAGTACTACGGAGCTCTCTCTCTCTCTCTCTCTCTCTCTCTCTCTCTCTCTCTCTCTCTCTCTCTCTTCTCTCTCTCTCTCTCTCTCTCTCTAGAATGGCTTGACTGAATGAGTGATCAAGGAATGAATGAATGAGTATTGCGCCCCGTTTGGGTTTCGGAGCTATTTAAATCGTGTACTCCATTCATTATCCATTACGTATTACTTTAATCAAAGCCAACTATCTTCCGCAATCCTGATAGGTTTTTTATATTAGCTGCTCGGATCTCTACTCGACATATATACATACATAATCAATATTTAACCCCGCGGGAATATGGTCTGCTGGTCAAGACTTGAGACTCGGTTCACTCCTCCTAATATTTCAGTTTCAAAAATCTCCCGGGGTTATCAATTCTTATGGGTATATGTTATTTGACTTACTGAGTATGTGCTATCAAGGACGGAGCCAATACATGCCCGGGGTCACGTGCCCCCGGAATTTTATCACTCGCTTCTCTCTTCTTCTTCTTTTTTTTTAAAACACGCCTACATGTTAGAATTGAAATTTTTTCAGTATTGGGTATATTGTTCACTATATTGTTGTGGGTTTCCAACTAAATTAATGGGCTCCTACAAGAATTAAATGCTCATTTAACTAAGGCCAAAATAACGAATCGCTACTTTGTGTAGCATGCTTGAATCTATCCAACTCATTTTCTAGCTTTTCGACTAAAATGTTGATTTCCCTTGTCGAGTTTTGTTCAAAAGAGTTTTCTTCGGTAGAGTTCATAGTAGTCTCTGATCAGTTCGATACATTTATTTTTAACATGCGATCTACTCGCCATACTGTTATGATAAAATCGCTTTGTAAATGTCATTTAACTTCGTGAATGAAATCTCCGATGTCGCAAAATTATAAAAATGGGGTCAGTTGAGAGGCTTCTCCCCGCGCGACTTTAATGGGACTCTCGTCAATGAAAAGTGGAGTCGAGTTCACAAAGATTAGTCAATGTTTACGTAAACTAACCGAGGCACTAAGTTGCGAAGATAGTGTACGTTGAGAGAGAGAGAGAGAGAGAGAGAGAAGGCGAAGGTGGTTGATGATTCCCGATGTCAGCGAATATGGGAAATTGTCGCGGTTAACACCACTGGCTCTATTTCCACGCCTTCGCTGTACCCATGTAGACTCTGCATGGGTCTCGCACGTGGGTAGATATGGCCCCTCGTTTGTTCCCCCTTCACATTACTTTCTTTTTCATATTGCTCACAAATTAGATCTGCCATGATTCTTGCCTGATTGATATCTTATAAAGAAATACTGATTTAATGAGGTTCTAGAAATCAGCAATTCCTGTTTTTTTTTAACAAGAAAGTTAAAAGCATCGGGTTGTTAATCGAGACTGTACGCATAAGTAAATACCAATGTAGAGTAGGTCTTACCAGAGCTGTTACGCTCTAAAAGAACGCTACATGATCATTGGGCCGAACTCTAAGTTCCTTTGGCAAGGCCTTAGCACCATCATTTTTTTTTTAAAAAAAGAAAATAAGCAGACCTATCAAATCTTAATTTTAGCTTAAAAAAAGTGGCCATTTGAGGACAAATATTTTGTCCGTTTGGAATTTCTTTAGACTATGTGAGCTACATTTTTTTTTTCCTTCTCCTAATTGATTTCATAACACTTTTTTCTCATTAACTTAATGGCCACACTTTTTGAAATATAAAATTAGGCTCCGTTCCGGAACTCCAAAAAAGCCCTTATTTTTAAGAAGGCAATTTCAAGCTTAAAAATGAAGGACTTATTGAAATCTAAAAATATGCACTATGGATCTTGTTTGAAAGATCTCAATGAGATCTTTTATACGATGAAAAAAAAATTGAAAAATTATTTTTCATTTATATTATTTTGGAGTTTGAAAATGTGAAATAAGCTGCTTATTTTTTAAGAAGGTTTCTGGAACGGAGCCTTAATATGCTTAATACAATTATAGGAGGCCAAACAAGATAAAAAGTTAAAACATCATATGACGTGATATTCATATAAGTATGACCTACCAGTTTGAAGGGCTTTAGTAGTGAAAATTTGGGATTTAGGAGTTTGCTTCATTATAAGTATCGGGTTAGAAGTACTCTCAAATTTTGTGGGATCAGTTCATATTTAGCTTTTCTTCGGCTATAAATGAGCCACCACCGTGAGACTGGTCTTCTAAAATTAGTCGAAATACGCATAAGCTACCCTGAATAAAGCTATAAAAAAAATAAATTTGGAATGTACACTAACATTTCCCATTTTTGTTGCTTATTATCGAGTACACCAACCATATTGGTTGGTATTTTTGAAAACACACACAATATAAGTGAATGTGTGCATTGAAATATTTTCCTTTTAAATATTTGAAAAAGGGATGGGGTTATCGAGAAACTTAACTCCGAAATTTTTGACTACTTCGTCATTCATATTTTTTTCGTCTTCAGTGATGATAAAAAAAAATTAAAATATTTTTTTTTTACCTTTTGGACGTGTTTAGCAACCTCTACTCGTAAAGTAAAAATTTGTTTAAAATGTTAAAAAAAATTCACTACGGTCGAAAAAATACGCAACCCTATGCAACTTTTCCATCTAAAAAACTTTACCTTACAACCAAACAAGGTGTAAGCTTTTTCAATTTTCGTTCATTGAATATCTCACTATGCTTAGGTGGGCTTTTGATGCGGGAGAGGGCCCAGTAAACAGATCCCCTGGTAGCCCACATGGGCTGAAAATGGCCCATTTAACAAGTAACCCTAAAAAAGCCCAGCAACAATCTTTATATGCGAGTTTCCAGTTCTGTTCCAAATCACAAACCCTAATTCACGACTCTCTTCTCTTCTCTAGCTGCAGCATCACTTCTTCTTCTTCTTCTCCTCCTTGTTCTTCTTCTTTCATTTTAGAAATTTTCCAGTTTTTCTAGGGCAAAGATGATCAAAGCTTTTATTATTCTGACACCTCTTGTATGAGAAGTGCCTCGAAAGGTCTCTTCTTTGAGCAAATAAAGCAACCCTCTGAGCCCCCATCTGTGTTTTTTCTTCAATCTCTGTGTTTCCCATATGTTCAAATTCCAAGTATTTTCTTTTATACATCTTTTTTTTTTTTTTTCTTTTTGGGTATTGGTAGTTGATTATATCTTGTGATTTATTTCATGAGAGATCTTGTGATCTACCATTCCCAAGATTTAGCAGAAACCCATTCCGATGATTCTGCCCTTTTTCCTTTGAGATGATATTCTATTTGGATTATCAATACTTGTGTAGATATATTTCTGCAAGGAAAAGAAAGAACATAAAAGGAAACTAAACTCTTTTCGGCTCGAGTTTGAGTTCACTCGAGTCCCAATATTAGAATGCTCAGATTCGTTCGTTGAGTTTTTCTTTGGATTTTCTTCTCTTTTTTCTTGATATAAACGCATTGACTAGATTGTATTACTACAATACAAACATGGGTTAGGGTAGGAGTATGTGGTTGTGTGTGTGTGTGTATTTGTTGGTTGTATTGAGCAGAAATTCAGGCAGCCCCCTTTTCTTGAATGAAAAAATGGAGAGGGAGGTGTTAATCTGCTCGGAAATAAAATCAAAGCTTTTGCTCTTCAGATTTGCTGAGATTTTAACCAATCTTTGAAGCTGGTCTAGTAAGCTCAAGTACATTCTGTTTTTTCCCGAGATAATAATATTTCTTCCATTTATCTTCAACCATTCTTTTTTTGGGTAAAAAAAATGGTAATATCAAGGCTTTTCTTCGTTTGTTTTTTGTTCGTCTATCCCCTTATCAATGTTTAACAAGTGAGATTTCATAATAATTGAAATTTAAAATTCTTGAAAATTGGTCTTTGATTGGAGACACCTTGCATTAGTTTCCTTTTGACCCGGTCGAGAACACCTTATTAATAAGTATTTATTTTATATTTCTAAATTCAATTGCATCGTTCAAAAGATATCAACGAGATCTTTCAAACAAGATTCATATTGTATATTTTTAAATTTCAATAAATCTTTTATCTTGAATTTGAAATTGACTTTTTAAAAAATAAGTACTTATTACGTGTTTGGAACACATCCTAATGTTTTTATAAACTAATAATCCTGTTTGAGACCAAACTCGTGTTGTGTTCGTTAAAAGTTTGTTCGATTCCGGTTTGTGACAGCAACAAACGAAACTTTAGGGAAAGATTTAGAGGTGAGGACTTAGCAGTGAGGCCTGATCAAGTTCAATGGATGGTTTCTCCTTCAATACCTGGAAGAATGCTACAAGTATTTGCTCTTGAATAATGCTATGGACACATCAAATCTTGCGTCCTAAATCAATCCGGTCTAAATTTATTCCCAGTCCATTATCCTTTGGACGGATATTAATGAAAGGCTTAGAACTAAAGATAAGTTAATATTTTCAAGATTAATGAAATTTTTTTTCCTGTTAAAAAAAAAAGGAGGGGTTACCAAATACTATAAATGAAGGAATTCAAACTTTCTCCCATCTGCCCTCTATGCTTAGGAAGATATGAGAGAGCCTTCCTCATCTTTTCTTCAACTTCCCTTATTCTAGATCAGGCAACATACTTGCTCACCTTGCAGCGTCCTCGCCACAAGGCGCAAGCTAAGTAGAAAATTCTTTCACAATATCACCCGGAAGCTTGCTTCGGTAGCCACGGGTACTATTAATACATTTGGCAAGAAAGGAATTGCAGATTTTTTCAGCTCATTCAAAGGCCATTTTCCCTTTCAAAAAAAAAAAAAGGCGCCCATTTCCGGTGTTGTGGATTAAGGGTAATTAATCAGCTATGTTCAGTATGTATATGTGAACGTAATTAATTAGAATTTGGACAAGCTATTTACCCAAAAAATAAGAAAATTTAATTTGGACGAGCTATTTGGACTTATTATTTTCATTTTCAAATGAACATTTTAAGTGTCAAGTGCTTAATCCTCTCCCAAAGGGGGTTCTTCACTAAACGAGAGGGTAAGAATGAGGTCTGGGTCAAGGTTTCCTATGAACGATAGACCAATTTCTGCTACTCAGTCTTGGGCTAGGCCCCTACTTCCTTTTCCTCAGCCCAACTAAAGCTGCTCACGGCCTGGATTAGATCGAGTTTCTTATGAATTCAACAATTTGGGAAAATGAGGCCAAAGACGTGTTTTGATAATTTATACCCGACATTTTCAACATTAACAAATATTCTTAGTTTGTCCTTGGCGGGTATTAATTATCAAAACACGTCCTGGACCGTCATTTTCCCATTCAATTACTAATTCGAGAGTCACAAATTTTAGAAAATACAATTCATGTCTGGACCAAAAGTCCCACGGTCCGTTTCCAATCCAATCCTTGCTATATGAATGTACACTACATTGTAGAGGTGCACACGGTTTGGATTGGTTCAGTTTTCTAGAAAATCAGTAATCGAACCATTCTAAACCGTTCTAAAAATTAGGAATCAATATCTAACCAATATATACGTGGAATCTAACCAGAACCAAATCACACCACAAAGAATTGAAAAGACAACCTTATCATTTAGGGGTGATACCGGTCTAGTTTCGACCAGTTTTGACTTATTTTTTGGTCGAAACCGGTTATCCGGTTTGAGACTTTTAGAAACCGGAATCGGTTGAGATAATATGGTCCGGTTTCAACTGGCTCAACCGGTTTTCATTCATGGGTCATATTTTGGGCCCAACCACATCAAAAAATCTACAATTCAACCCACAAAATATCAACCAAAAACCCATAATTCAATCCATTTTTTTGGGCCCAACAAAAAAGGATCAATTTTGAGTCCAATACATTAAAAAAAAACCCATAAAAACATAATTAAGCCATAAAAACAGTTTATATATATATATAGTTATTTTCAAATAAGAAGATCCTTATTTTAACTAAAATAAAGACCTTCCCATTTCTCTCATTTTTCCGATCAAATTTCGATGATCCGAGCCACTCAATGTGTTCAGAACGTGATTTTAAGGGTACCCGCAAGAAATCGGCAAAAAAAATGACCGGAAAGGGCTTGATTTGAGCCGTTTTTATTTGAACCGTTTGATAAAAACATAACAAAAATTGCTCTGATGAAGCCCTTCCCGATTTTTTTTTTGCTAATTTCTGGCGAGTACCCTTAAAATCACGTTCTGAACACATTGAGCGGCTCGGATCATCAAAATTTGATCAGAAAAGGGAGATCCTTATTTTATTAAAATGAGGTGGTCCTTAGGAAAAGAGGACTATATATATATGATTGATTTTATATAATAAATACATTTATTAGACCAATATGCATCAAAAGAATGGGTAGCCTAGTGGTAAAAAGGGGAGATCCTTTTAACCTTCCAAGGTTCAATTTCCCTTCCCTGTGTTTTTATAATATAGGTAACTGATAATGTCACGATTATAATATAGGTAACTGATAATGCCACAACTAAATTTACTAGTGCCACGAACGTTTGATGGACATGACGAGTTTACCCATCAATTAAATCAAACAGACATACTACTAACTACTGTACTTTCGTCCCCTCCTCTCTTTTAACCTTTCCTCCTGTTACTTGTCTTTCTTGCTTCAAAACAATATTTTTCTCATTCAGTCCTCTCTGATCTATTCCCCACCCTCTTGGCCGACGAGTATGACCACCCTCTTGGCCGACGAGTATGATCTCCCGTTATATCTACTAGAGGCCGAGGCACACGCGATGCGTGTGCAAGTCGGATTTTCACAACATTTGTGAAAATTTGACCAAATAATAAGTGGGAAGCATTTTTACAAAAACTTTGTGAAAATCCGACTTGTACACGCATTGCGTGTACATCGGATGCGTGTGCAAGTCGGATTTTCATAACATTTGTGAAAATTTGACCAAACAATAAGTGGGAAGCATTTTTACAAAAACGTTGTGAAAATCTGACTTGCACACGTATCGCGTGTACCTCGGCCTCTAGTTGCAAATAAAGAGGGTAAGGATTTTCTTTCCCAAAACATTGCCGTTCTAAGGGGTGGGTAGGGGCTGGTGTGCCTTGGAGTTGGCAGCAGAGCCCTGGGTCCGCTCTGAGAGACATCAAATGCTACGGATAATTTTGACAGCAGCTGTGGTATTACCGCAAATTTAAAATCACGCGATGCGTATGCAACTCAAATTTTGTTAGAAAATGGCAAAATTCGATCAAAATATGCACAAATGCTTCCCATTTGTTATTTGATCAAACTTTGTTAAAATTCAACTTGCACACGCGATCACAAATGCTTCCCATTTGTTATTTGATCAAACTTTGTTAAAATTCAACTTGCACACGCATCACGTGTGCCTCGGCCTCTAGTGAAATAATGTAAAGCGCGTAATTGTGTTTTCTTTTCTGTTTCTATACCTTAGGAAATAGAAAAATGCACACGCGCACAAAGGCTGCAGGCTCAAAAAAACTTCTATAGTGCATTTGTGCGATACTTTTTTTTAACTTTTAAACTGGTTGAATTAAAAGAATACTTTACAACCGGAAAAAGTAGAAGGGAGTAGAAGGGAAAAAAGAATATTGATTGAATTCATCCCAGAGCATGTATGTTAAATTTTTAACTCAGACCCAAAATTTCAAATTAACATTGATTTTGACGGAAAAACTGATGCATGATAACCAAAAAAAGAACACAAAAGAAAGACTTATTAATTATTTCTACCACATCATCAAACTGCTTCATAAGTTCTCTTTCTCACTTAACTCTTAAACTTCAAAACTTGATGCATGATACTTTAAAAAAAAAACTCAACATGGAGAAAAAAGACAGTGAAATTCGGTGGGTAAAAGTGAATCTTGCAAGTGGACTTGTGAATGCCGGTTATCTGGCTTGTAGACTTTGATCATCTAAGTTAATGTATGATTTTCCGCTTGACAAAAAAAAAAAGTGAATCTTGCAAGTGGGTCTTAATTTAGTGTGGAGTAGGAAATAGAAAATAAAAAGGAATGAAGTAGAAAATATTTGGTAAAGGACATAAAGTAATTGGTGCAACCTGTGCTTTATTTGCTTTTGTGGAAGTGGTAGATAGTCGGAGATGATTACATTACAGTGTGGATGGATGACCAAGGCAGCCATAGTTTTTTGGGTTTTGCTTTACAGTTTACAGTATGAGGGAGGATATATAACTGTTGAGAGTTCAGTAACTGCATTTATACATGGGGTAGTGTGCACTACTTTGTCCGATCAGTTATTGCACGGAGAGAGAGGAGAGGAGGAGATCCGGAGGGGAGAGAGAGAGGATAATTCGGTTTGGTAACTGCTATGTCAATTTACATATTTGCCCATGATTTTTTGAACATTTTTTTCACACGTTTGATGGGTATTTTTGGAAATGAAAAAGCATGACAAAAAAGGGAGACACCAAAGTGGTGCTCTCCCTTTATATATTAAAATAGATATAACACACATAAATCGGATCGAAATTATTTTTGGACTTTGAATACCAAAAGAATCACGTGACTTAAATAGAGTATAAAAGGATCACGTGATTCTTTTTGGTATCCAAAATTATACCTGGACTAAAAGTCTTCGTCACCGCAACCATTTAGGTTTGAGAAACCAAATCATGTATTCCGTCTCATACTCTGGAAATGCGCACAGTTCTATAATTTTACCAGAATCAAGGTTTGAGCCATGCATATTACCACCAAGTCTTTATTAGATCAGCTCACCATTTTCTATACATTGAAAATTAGTATTTCATTGGATCGTCATATGCGTGGCCGTCATACAAAGAAGCAGATCAATCACCTTTTCGTTTTCTTTATAATTAATTTGCTAGATGCAAATCGAGTGCTTGTTCCTGATTTTCATGTCGAAATTTTAGTGTATACAGGTGACCACTAGAATTTAGTAATTTACCAGTTCAAATACCTTTTTCAAATCGTCAAAATCAGAGCCACCATTTCGCAAATTAGGGCTTAACCATATCGCAAAATAGGAAGAAGAAATCGACATAACCCAATCCGTACAACAATGGAGAAGCCAACAATACCTGAGTACAAAGGGGGAAGACGAGGTAGAGAGCTGAAACCGTCGATGTACGGCGGTGGAGTCACTAGGATGCAAATCGGCGACCTCCTCCTCTCTTTTCTCACTTCTCTCTCTTCTTCTCAGTCTCGTTGTGGGATGAGAGAATGGACCACAACCCCTGAGAAAGGAAAAAGCAAGGCCAACAAAGTAATTTAACCCATCCGCATATCCAACGACGGGTACCCCCTGTCGTTACAAATCCACCCGCGGGGTGGATTAGAAATCCGATCTTGGCAAATCAGGGGCGAAATCCAGGTAGGGTTTTTCTCTGCCAAAGACCGGAGAAGAGGAGAAGGGGGAGAAGTAATCAGGCCGCATATCTTATCCCCCTCTATATCCACCAGCCAAACAGCCCGTTAAGCCCATAATACTTGCAATATTCTTGCGCTCCAGCAAGGGCCAGGGCATCGACCGGTTCCAAAATCCCCCTTCCCTGAGCTTTTTCCTGCGTATATATTTCCTGCAATAGTTTCACCATCTTAGCATTTCCATCTGAGTCCTTTTCTCAATTTCCGATTGGAAGTGATCAGTGCTAGTATATGATTCTCACTGTATATATGGTCCAATTTAAACACGAAATTGCGTTCAAAAAGCCACACATTTGCGCTTTTCTATTACTACATTTGGGTGAGTTTGGCCTCAACGAATGGTACGTCACATCACTTTTGAAATTGTGTATCCAGAAAGGCTCACATAGGATGGGAGTCCACAAACTTGGATGTTCCCTCCTACCTCCGGAAATCTACTTTCCACGTAATCAGCAATGCCGACAATCAAGCCACCCCCACCAATTGGAACAAAGATCGGGTGTGGCATAGATTTTATTGAATACTGCTATTGGTACCGACCAATAGTGTAGGGAAAATGCACCGACAGCCGCGTCGGGCCCTCTCAGGCCACAGGACGGCCGATCCGAGCCGTCCAAAAATTTAAAAAAAAGAAAAAAGAAAAGAGTGAGTCTTCGCGGGAATCAACGGCATCCGATGTGGGTAGGTGCGCGGCCGTCGGTGCATTTTCCCTACGGTACCCGTCGGTACCAATATCATTTCTGAATTTTATTTGGCGCATGATCTCCATTCCGATGGTCCTTGACCAGCAATGACATGGGGATGGTCCAAGGCAGGTAGAAATATTAGAATCTCACCAAAAAGGATTAAATTTGGTACTGTAAGAAATAAAAGGAACCAATAATCATAATGGAGATGAAGACAAAATCATTTAAAGAAGTCGAAGAAAGTCAACGATGACTTCGGACTCGGTCAAACGATCAAGGTGAAAAGGAAGTCAACGATGACTTCGGGGTCAGTCTAACGATCTGGGTGAAACAAATACTTGGATCAATAGCAAAAGCCCGTGGCGGACCTTCATCTCCGACCTCGTGGTCATGGTCGGACAACGATGACCTCGGACTCCGCTAATGTACGAGACTGACCAAGTGCTTGAACTTTACAATGGAGTTGTTCCATGTCATTACTTCTAGGGCGGGCAGAGGAGTATTTTCGTTCAAACCAAAGGTTGGCAGCCATCCGAAGTGAAGTCGATATAAGAGGAGTTTAAATTCTTTATCATGTGGTTTCCGCCCCCCATTGCAAGCTCCATCGTTCATTTTTTACGGTAATATGAATTGTTCATCTTGTATGGCCCGTGGTACATCTACGCAAAAAGTTAGGTTGATTGAGACACAGAAAGGCGTTCATGCTGTCATTGAGAATCGCCTTAGCTAACCTGGTGCCATTGAAGACCCAGATTTGCATGATCCTTAAACAGTATGCATATCTCAAGTTCTTTCATTGAACACCGACTTGTGAATTGGAATTGGACCGGACGGGACAGTCCAATTCCCGCTGGCGCGACTAATGGTTCAGATTTCCTTAAGACTCTTAATCCAAACCATTGATTTTTGCCAATTAACTGGGTTTATCATGACAGTTTCAACAGGTCAAAAGTATTATGGAACTACGATACTCATCTACGGGGGGCAGGGAGAGTGTACAATATGGAAATGTGTAATATAATTACAGTACCCAATCAACAAATTACAACACATACAACATTCTGACGCTCGACGAACAGCTACTCAAAATTTGGACCTGATTTACTGTCGTACATATGGTACACAAATAATACAATCTGCCTATATATTGGGAAGTACCTTGCAGATGTTCATGAACTCTGGCTGCCTTGGAGGCAAATCAGTGGACAAGCGCCTTGATCATTTTCACCATCATTCTCATATCTTTTCCTCTTTCTTAATAAAAGCATTCAATTTCTTTTCCAACTGCAAACCAGCAAAAGTAAGACACTAATATCCGATAGCTACAAAATATCAAAACTCAAAAAGTGACCAAACACAGCACAAAAATGTCAATTTGACGCAGAACTGAACCACATTCTTCTGTTTACCACCTTGATTTGGCATAGGACAAGTGAATTTCATGTGTGAAATACTGTACAGACTACAGATCATGTGAATGCGCGCCCTTGGTTGGGTTAAAAGAGTGCGTTCCCCTTCTTTCTAGTGAGCTAGTGGCAAAAGTATAAAGACAAAAGGGCACTCAATCGTACTGAGTTTCATTATTGGTAGATCAGATGGTAAACAAAACATTGTAAAAAAAAAATGGGCATAGTAGCATTAATGAGGAAACAAGCTCCTTCTGGACCTATGTTACCGGGGAACGCTACTATCCTAGCGAATTGCGTACCAATACAAACTTTCTGGAACATGGTACACTACCGTTCCAAACGATAAATATAGCAATCCAAAGTGATCCAAAAATTTTAACTTATTACTGTAAAAATCCAAAGAGAATGGTATTTTGATGAGAGAAAATGAAAAAATACGGTCATTATGATCCTGGAAATATATTTTGCACAAATAATTCGGTAACTTATACTTAATTTTATTAGATTTCTATCCCTTGGAACTTGGAAGGGGAAGTTTTGATTTTGATATTTATAGAAGCCTACCCCTGGCATTCCACAATTTAGACATGTGGCATATCACATTCCCGTTCCTCGTTCTGGTACGATCTGCATTGCACGTAACTTAGTTCTGGCCCTTGTACAGGAAAACCATTAACCAGTAATACACATGAAAAGTAAATTCAGGGGTAAACCGCTGAACAACATAGAATATCCCAGAGAGGACCCCAAGGATTTCTAACAGCAGCAAAATAGCCTTTATTTCAAAAACAGATACTAAAAGAAAGTCACCTGAACATTTTTCAGCTTTTGCCTCTGCAATTCTTCAACAAGACTCCCAATGCTGAGATTTGAAACAAGGTTGCATCAACGAGAGAGAGAGAGAGAGAGAGAGAGACAGACAGAGATTATGTCGTATCATACCTTTGTTGGAGTTGAATCACCTGAGACTGCAGCTCTCCCTCCCTAGTAGACTCCCTAGTAGAAGCAGGAGGTGCCTGCATGTTGTCACAATTTCATGGTTTCATAAGCAAACATCTGGAAGCTGTTTGTCTAAACAAGCGCATCAACTGATTCTTCGAAAAAGGAAAGGAAAAGACCAAGCCACAGACAAATTTAGCTCAGAAATCCAAAAGTTGAAATTCTTGATCATTTTCTTCTAAAAAGTCGATGGCAAGTACTAGAACACCAAAATTTACTTGAAACTAATTATCGTAAAAGGTTGTAGATTTGGGACAGATAATTTAATTGAAAATCATAAAAAACTAGAACAATACTGTTTCCTCACAGGTATATTGCGAAACTGCAATTTTAGAATGAATTCTTTAGAAGACAAGCACCCCGTACCAGAGAAATGTCATTAGACCCCACGTCAGAGAACTCCATGGAACTGCCTGTGTTAGAGGTGTAATATTAAATCAGTAGTAACAACAGTACTCATAAAAGATACAACCGCCAGTAACATATGATAGAAGGGGATGCATACCAGAGGTTTGCTCCACGTGTTTGATCAATCTAAGTAGGTCTTCCTGTAAAAATTCATCGATAAAACTATTTACAAACAAACAATGCGAAGAACAAATAACACTCAAGATTGTTAGATGCATACTCTTTGCATATTGTTGTGCTGTAAAATGCATTGCAATGATGGAAGAACTGAACCAGCTGAAAGAGCAGGTGTAATTGGAGTAGTTAAACCTCCAGAAACTGGATTGAAGAAGCAGTTTGTAGGGGCCTGAAGGTGAGAAAAGAAAGGCAATGGTTACAAAACCATTGCCTAAAAGATAAGTTGCTAAGAGCCATACTCAACACCGAAGATATACATCAACCGAAAGTTTAAACAGAGTAAAACGGGGATAAAATGCAGAAAACACGGAGCATTTAGGTGGTAAGATTAAAAGACCTAACACCAGAAGGCTTTTTCCATGAAACCACCGTGCTATAGGATGCAACAATGGAAGCAAATGTTTTCTGCTTTGCAATATCTGCGAAGCGGTCAATACTTTGCTGTGTGTCCAGAAAAAACCTTTGTTCCGATCTTTTGATTATTTTCCTCGGCTTATTACTTTCATCTTCGACAGAAAATACGAGGAAAAACATCTTGGCATCTATGACATCACATAAATGCCACAGAAAATAGTCCAACAGTCATATTCAGGGAGCACTACTAGCAAAAGACTAAAAGTCACAACTGCAGGTGTTCCAACTATTCAAGTGTCTGCAAACTATCTTCCAACATAAATCACTTAAATGAGTTGAACATTATCTATTCCAAGCCTTCAAGAATGACCTTAGAGGAGAGAAATTTCACATCCACAAGTAACATGAACAACAAGTTTATCCAAGGAATAGCTACTGCAGGACATATATACTCCCATGGATAGAGCTGACCTGCTTTTTGACTTTTACGAGAACATATAAACATAATATACCTTAGGACTCAGCTCAGCTGAAGTGACTTTAAATCGCCCCTTATGGACCACTGCTCCTGATGTGTCCTCTGCTTTCGCACAGATGCCACAATAGTCAAACAAACAGATTTGTTAGACGTCACAAACAATACACAATCATCAGACTCCATTAAGATGAGTTCAATACGTCAAAGAAAGCAATAACCAAGTGATTACCAGATGTAAGGTTATTGATGTCTTTCTTTTGACGATTTGGTAATGGACCACTATAGTTCCGATCCGATTGATGTCTCACTTGTACCAATTCCCTTCACAATAGTTCAAAGACAACCATGTCAATATGTTTCATATCTAGAATTCTTTTCTTTTTCCGTTTTCTTCACACATGGCAGTAGAGAAAGCAGTGGAGACAACTACAAAAGATGATGTCATGATGGAAAAGAAATGATTGCACGACACATATGCACCAGATAGAGAGCATATCTCACGAGTCAAAACTAAATCCCAAACCAACGCGATTCCTCGAATGCATAGATGTTAGAGAAAAATAGAACAGATAGAAACATTCCGGATCAAAAAACACTAGCCAGATAAACTTCAATAAAGGATCTGCAGTTGGAAAATGCGCAGCCTCAATAGTCCACACAACTACACAAGAGCATCATCCAGACTATGGTAATCATACCCAGACCATAAACACTCAACCAATCACGGTCAACATCCCGTATAAGCAAAATACTTGAACACTGACCAGCTTGTATCAATACGTCTAGTTATTTGCGAACCCTCATCTTTCATTTATGTGCAGTAGTTGATGTGATCCGTGCAAAGAAGTATCTCTGAACTCTAAAGTCTTGAATCTCATAAGTATGAACAGGTACTAACTACTGAGTCATAAGTTTCGGATGACAACAGTAAAAACACAGGTAATAGGCGATGACTAGCACTACCTAAAAATAGTGCTATACAAAGGATGAAAACAGGGTGTGGATGATTTATTAGTAGTTCACCATCAGCCATAAGTTACAGTAATAATTGGTGAATAGCACTCCCCAAAGCACAGATATTCACCCTATAATTTCCCTGACCCTACCACCATTTAAGATACATATAAAACTTAAGGTTAGAAAATACAAAATGCAATGAACACTAAAGTTACCACTTTAGGAATTTGAAAAAACGATAACAAATCTACACAGGAGAAGCATAAGTACCTGTCCCCATCACCGCCAACTTTTTTAGGACTTTCCTGCTGCAGGGGACTGCTCAAAGAAACTTTTTGAACAGAAACTACAAAATGAGGCAAAGAGCTACTCTGTCTCAGTCTCACAACATCTCTCCCAGCTTCTTGGTCATCATCGTTTTGTGATGACTGTATTTGACTCTGCTGTTCAGAATTCAATCTAGTAAAATTTTTCCAACTTGGGCTACCAGTACCCACATCATCCTTGCAGACATCAAAACAACTTCTGCAATGACATACATGGTTACAGAAACTAACAGTGTAGATTTACCAAAGACTATTACATGACACTCGAACCATATTAACAATAAAAGGAGTATGAGATTATGTGAATACCCAACCCTGATTTGGTAGTGTTAAGTAGATTCTATACCTAGAAGAATCCCTAGGCCCAGAACTTGTAAACATCATGGTTTTAATGGCATACATAAGTAAAAAATATGCACCGTATTATGTACAGAGGTATGTGTTGTAAGCGAAACTTGATATACATACATACACAACTACAGAGATCGCCCACATTAGTGTATTTGCGTTTGAAGGGGCGTTTATTGGATTTCTAGAACATAGTATTAGAAAAGATGGATGACAGCAGCAAACGACGCAAAATGGAATAGCATTTCACAATTTCACATTTTCTAAGCCCAATAAAGATTTCCAAAGCAGGATTGTTATCAGCTAAGGAATCTGAGGGTAAAAAGAACACATCATCATACTTGAGTGCCTGAAGAGGTTGAATAGGAAACACAGCAAGTGAACCCTCCAAATTATGAATGTTATTAGTCCCATCCTGGTACAACAAAAGTGGATATTAGGCATCAGAAACCAATGGCTAATTTCCAAAGGAACACATATATAGCAAGGAAAAAAAGAGAAACAATGCCAAAGGAGGAAAAAACTATAGAGACATCAGTTCACAGAAGGTAGAATGATACATCAAGTTGAGGTGAAGCATCTAACTGATTAGCCTTCTCTGGGGATAGCCTCTCTGTCAGACAACCAATGTCATCACGTCTGTCCCTTCGATTCCCCCCAACTTTTGTGTCTCCATCATTTGAAGAACCATCATAATCCTGAATCTGCAATGGACATAGCGCAGGAGGGCAACCAAAACTAAATGTAATGTTTCTCAGCAGCTAAACCATATCGCTAGAAGTGTAATTGAAATGACCACATACAACGGCAGCCTGATTCTTCAAATCATCCAGATTAAAATTCCAGGCACTGATTCCTCGGATATACTCTTGCTGCAAGGAAACCGAAACTCAGTAAACCTGAATAATATTCAGTGCTTATGTATGTCCGATTAACTAGGTAGGAATTTGTTTGCACTTATGAAAGTATCATGCATTGAAACGAAATAGCACCCACTGTCATTTAATAGCAAAAGCATAATACAAGCAATGACGGTAGTAGAAGGTTTCACACCATTTGACAATCTCAAAAGCTCACCAGTGTCCATGGCTGGGCTCATTGATAATCCCCAACCCCGCCTTTCATCTATCTACTCAATCTGCTGAATATTATTCGCTAGCAACTAACATTTCATTTCAAAAGTCATTGTTATTGTGTGTTGCTAATGGGTCCCTTTGTTGTACAACAGTGCATGAAATTCAACAAACTAAGGGATATATATAGAGCGCTTTCCCACCGGGCCAAGGATAATACAACCAATGAAGGCATA
The DNA here is from genome assembly GCF_030253575.1 of Rhododendron vialii. Taxonomy (NCBI): domain Eukaryota; kingdom Viridiplantae; phylum Streptophyta; class Magnoliopsida; order Ericales; family Ericaceae; genus Rhododendron; species Rhododendron vialii. The sequence goes on from NC_080566.1 coordinate 2,078,853, forward strand.
TATATCAGCACCTAGCCCCTATATTGATCCAACTGCCTCATGAAGAACTGCAGGACCCTCCGTTTATATCTACATGATAAAAGGAGGGACAAATTTTGGCATATCACAGAATATCCCGCCAATAGTCAGATTTAGCAACAACCCTGCCACCCCAAGGGGGAGGTGTCGGGATCAAGTCCTAACCAGGACATTGTTGTGTATGCCCCTAGTATACCAAGCCCAGTTGGTATACGTGTACCAGCCTACTGTCAAACATAAAAACACAAGCAAGAGTGATGCATTCAAAATATGTAAGTTGCATATTGTTCACCTGTGATAACTGCTCCTTATCCCCATATAAAGCCTTGTTCTGTACAAGTAAATCGGCTTCTTTTGCCTGAAAAAGAAAAATTCAAAAATTTCCATACAAGTCAGACAGACACGTGCATTTTCTCTGACAGAATTCAGAATGAGAAAACAAAGGGCTTGGCGGAGCAAGAGACCTTCAGCATCCTAAAACGATCGCCCAAGGGGGAAATACCATCCAAAATAGTACGAGCCAAATAATCATTTGACCGTGACTGTTTGAAAAAATGGTGCTTCAAAAGCTTATCTGACGAGGGACGTTTCTTTGGATCCTTCACCAAGCAAGCAGCTACCAACTCTTTGAAAGACTGTAGAGATACTGCATCTTAGAACGATATTCAAGAACCAGAGAGAAAATCTAGCTGAATAGAACAAACCTTTGAAAATCTCTTGTCCCTCTCATAGTCAAGACCTGGTGGTGCGTTTTGTAGTGTCATCAAAAGAACCTACAATGAAAGCAAGAAAAAGGGAGAAGGATCACATTGCATTTATCTTCAGAATAACAGATCCGCAGTTTATTGCATTGATACACAGATAAATCTAAGAGACTGTCACTTACCTTCATAGGTGGATACTTAGAAAATGGGGCATGGCCATGAGCAAGTTCAAGTGCTGTTATTCCCAATGACCATATATCTGCTCTGTAACACATAAGTAATCTTCAAATTACAAGTCGACTAAACTAACTTTAGCATGATCCTTCACATTTCAATATAATAATAACTCCTAAAATCAGTCAACTCACTTAAAGTCGTATCCATGCAGCTGCTGCATAACCTCAGGAGCCATCCTGAAAACATTAACACAAAGGCAAAAAATGACAAATAACATGCTCAAGTCAGTAAGAAGTAAGAACCCATTCTCTCTGAACAGGTTGAACTGATAATATGACCTCACTCTGCAGAAAATTGAAGACATGAGGGAGAACTATACCAGCACGGAGTTCCAACAAATGTGTTTCTTGACCTCTGCCTATCCCCGGCATCAAACATGCATGCAGATACCCCAAAGTCTGCTAACTTGACAGCACCATTAGTATCCATTAATATATTGCCAGCCTGCAAAGAATAGATCAGTAGCATAACTAACAACAACAACCCACGGCCAAATGAAGCAAAGGACAGGAAAGTGGCTTTCTCCACCAGTCACCAGCTAACATCATACGCATCGCATAAAAGAGAAAATGGATGTATTTCCTAAAGGAAACCAATTAACTAACACAGGCTCAAAACGCTTTCCATCAGAAACTGTATTTTCAGGATACTTCTGCATGTTCTAGCATTAGAAGCTCTATTGTCGACAAACAAGATAACCCAGTGGGACACTAGTACCTTCACATCTCTATGGATATGCCCATGCCCATGAAGATAGACGATAGCTTTGAGAACCTCATGTAACAACGTAGCAATAACGGGCTCTTCAAAACCGTCTGGATAAGCCGATTTCATTATATGAAGGCATGAACCCCCAGCCATATATGGCATCACAACCCAAAGGCTATGGCCTGTGGTGAAGGAGCAATGCGCTCTTAATACATTTGGATGATCAATCAACGTCATCATTTGTACCTCTCGACGGATTCCATCCTGTGCAATTAAAAAAGAAAAACCATCACATGAATGTATGTAGTCCCATGTTTCGTACTGAACCCTTAAATATATTTTAGCAGTAAGGACAGCAACACGGAAATATACTTGTGCCCCAAGTCAGAATATAAGGATATGCAACAAAATTTTCAGTCCACATCCCTACAAGTGAGCAAGGGAGACATCTCCCATGTATAACTTTATAAATGCTGGAGAAACCTCTGTTCATGTAGGAACACTATTTGCAACATCATAATTCTTATAATGTAGGAAGTTAGGATGGGAAAGGAATTAGGTTTAATTTACTGAGCAATAGCTTTGAAAAGAACAAAACAAGAAGAGTATTAGGGGAAAAGACTCGCTCATTTCCTATTCTTGTTCCTCATTCACACTATTTCACGTCCATGTAAATACTGTGACAAAATACTTCCTCAGGTAACTTGTGGTGTGGTTTCACGGCTTCACGCACACATGGGAAGCTTATATATCTGTTAAAATGCAAAGAAAAAGATGCTACAAAATTGTTTTAGTACCAAGAAACTAGAGCAGCCACTCAAAGCTCTTTTCCAACAACAAAGGAAAGAATTGGATAATTCATCTAATGCAATCATTTTGACTAGCTTTCAACAATTTAAATCCATCAATTGTAAGAAGACCGACATAGATAAATGAAGCAAAATGGTTCAAGTTCCTCTATTCAAAAATTCCTTTTTATGATGCCAATGACTGAATTATGAGATGGTGGTCCTATGATAGTCTATAAGGCCTGATGTAAGAACATATGGAATAAGTACCCTCTGAACATAAGAAAACAGTATCAAGGATACTCTATACGTGATCTAAATCTAAAGGGCCCCTGATCTAGCTCCCACCAATAATACAATAGGAAAAGATGCATGAAACCTTATTAATAGATGATCTCAAAGAGTGGGTCGGTTCTGCAGCCAAAAAAAGAAGAAGTGTATTTTGTATCCAATATGGCCGCAAAAAACAAAACTGAAAAAGTACAAAATAACCATGGCTAAATCCACTAATAAACCAAACAATCGAAATAACAACCCACATACCAAGTCATTATTACACTTTTCCAGATCAAGAACCTTGATGGCAACTATCTCATTAAGAGGAATGCAAAGAGCTCGGTGAACAGTGGCACTGACCCCTTCTCCAACTTCCTCATATAATTTGTAATCTGCTGCATTGAGGGGATATTTTTTCTCTGAAACCTGTTCCATGGTTTCTTCTTATAACATTACATTAATACATTATCTTCTTCTATCTGTCCCAGAAAACATAAATACAAAGTACAGCGAGGAAGCAAAAGTCAAGTTGATGTAAGGCTCCTTCCAACAGGGTAACATCCTCTTCGTGTTTAATACAAAATCAAATGTAACATCGGAACCATTTGACTCGGAAGTCTAGAAGAACTTGAGAACCCTCAAACAGTACTAGCAGATAAAAGCTGTGACGCTTAAAAATAATTGTACTCTGCCTCGATAGTCTGGGTTCATCAAGCTGGTCCAGCACTGCGCATCACATATGCCATATGAACCCTGAGAAACAACATTTTTCAAAAGCACTTCAAATGATTACTTTGATGGGAAAATGAGTCAAACTATAGGCCCACCAGCAATGTCCACAAACCTTCTGAAAAAACTGCACCCTCTTTTATCAATGTACGAATTGCCAAATCTACTCTAGAAGTTCAACAAACAACAAGAGGTGGTTGAAGATAGGCCTGCACAAATAAAATGAACAGAGCAAGGAAAATTGTTATGAACCAGGGGACTTTGGAGAAAAAAATGGATGAACCCACCAATGTCTACAACATACACATTGCACCTAAACTAAAGAACAATAAGAATTTTGCAGTGTCATGGAGATTCAGTCACGAATCAACATCTCAAAAACCTCAACAAATAGATATGCACAGAAAACTGATCACAAATGTCAACAACAGGCTGAACATCCCCCCGAAAGCTACTACATTATCAGATCATTCAGTAATCCAAATTCACGGAACAATAATAAGACAATCAAATCCATCACAATCCATATGGGCGGAGTTCCACATGGTCAAGTGGAGTCACTTGACCCCACTCACTTTCATGTTTTTTCTCTTAATCGGATCAAATTATTACTTTAATTTTGTGAATTTGACAGCACAATTCTAATGAAATTGCCCCAAGCATAAAGCAAACCCATCAACATTACGACTTTGCCCTCTTTAACACTTGAATTCTGCTAACCATGAGTTAATAAGTGTGGACAGTACAGCTCGCTTAAGGCCAAAAAATTAGAATTCAATGCACATTGCGCACTTATGCATACATGTTTATAAATTTACTTTCAAATTTCATGAACATCAAGACACTTTTTGCACCTCAACTGGTGCCCTAAGGGCGGTCAATCAATAATAGTTTTGCATAGATATTACTTTCAGTTCTTGATTAGCATGTACGAAGCTACGAAAGTTAAATTCCTGAGATCTCAGGCTCCGCCCCAAAACCAGCAAACGAAAGATGCATCTTTCAAGTTCAATCCTGATCCAATCGAACTAAATTGAAAAAAACGCCCAAAATTTAGCTTCAACATTATCGGTACGATTTAACCAATGATTAACACTAATATTGCAACAATCGGTTAATAACCGTGGTAGTGTTCTAAAACAAGGAATTAATCGGCGATTAATTGCCAATTAATCACTGGCGGGGCCTATCCGATTAGGTCCGACTAACGATTAATCCCCGATTACTAATTAATATTCGCCAATTACTAATTAATATGCGCCGATTAATCCGATTAATCGCTCGAAGGTGGCTGACCGCCCGACTAGCGCCTAGCAACTTTTAGAACATTGAACTGTGGACAATACAACTCACTGAATGCCAAAAAAGTTAAGACTTCAAGGCCCATTTCGCACTTATGTACACGCATTCACACTTATATGCGAAATTATAAATTTCGAGCAACTTTGTGCGCCCCAATTGGTGCCCTAAGGGCGGTCAATCACTAACAACATTCCACAACTTCTGCATTCAGTTTTTCGATTCGCAGATACGAACAAGGTGAAAAGTAAGTGTCGACACCACCGCACAAGATCTCTGGCTAATCCAGCAAACAAAAGACGCACCTTTCAAGTTCGATCCTGATCCTGATCCAATCGCACCAAATCAAAAAAACGCCCAAAATTCACCAAGTAACAAGCCCCTACACTCGATTAAACAACTAAATTACACGTAGCAATAACAGCAACAGCAAGAGGTAAATTTGAATAACTATACATACAAAAAATATATCCGCTTGAATTGTCGATACGTACGATATGCAGTACTTGATCGAGTACGGACCTAGGGTTTCGCTGCAGTTCCGTACGAGAGAAGCTCGAACTGACTTGGTCCGATGAGAGAGAAAACCAATACGGCGTCGTCGGAAGATGAAATATCTTCGTTTACTCCGCCATATACACCACCAGAGACGAGGAGGTGAGGAATCGCAAATATTATGTTCGTCTACGGGTTTTGTTTGTGCGATCGAATCCTGGCCGTTCATCGGGGAAACAAAAAGGATACATACCTTTTCCCAGTTTTTTGTTTGGCTGCTGAAGTGGCGTAGATATTTACGGGAAAATATAATCGAAAATTACGAGCTTTTTTACGAGACATGTCATTCTCGCATACTATATTATCTTTAATTCATAAAATAAGAATTTATTTAAAAAAAATACTTATTTCCTTAAGCCGAACAAGGTTTAAATTCTATCCAAAAAAGTGTAGGAATACAATTTTCAAACGCAACTGCTACAAAGGCGTCCAATGACCAACTGCTACAATTTTAAACATAGTTTTATCTGGAGTCGTGTTTTAAAATTGTGCCCCTTGTATTGCTCAACTTCAAGAGCTACCTACTTTTTTGACTTGTCCAAATAAACCACAAACTACCCTTTTCTTTTCTCATATTTTCTATCCAATAATTTCTGTCTCCAATATTCTATCTCTCCTGAAATAAATACAAGATTTATAAAAAAAAAAATAATAATAACTCACTCAAAAGCTAAACTAGTACTCCCTCGTTCTAATTTAAATGCTATAGGAGACCGTGTAACTTTGTCCTCGGAAAATAAAATACTTTCGAAATTAATTTTTAATTTTGTTTTGCATCGTTCAAAAGATTTTAATGAGTACTTTCAAACAGTGCAAAAAAGTTCCGGAAAATATTACGAAAAATACAAAAAAAAAATTAAAAGTTAAAATGACACGTCTTTATGTAGGGAGCATTTAAATTGGGACAAATGAGGTAATAAAAAACAAAAATTCTATAACGACTAGTATTTTCCAAGAAGTATTCTGCAAATCATGGTCACTGATAAAAAATGCAAAGGAACAAAATCTCATGTGAGATTGGGTTTGGGGACTAGCTAGCCCGGTACTTACACCGTTAAACGGGCTAATAAGCCCACACACATGAATACTTCTGGCAAAAACAGGCCTTGAGATATGGGCCTTACCTAGCCGAAACTACAATGGTAATCTAGCTCCAGTAGCAACGATAGGTTGGTTCCGTGATTGAAAATTTGGACTTGGTCGGGTAAGGCTCGGGTTTAAGTCTCTATAGCAGGTCAATGGGGCTAAACATATTCTGAACACCACTTATATGTTGTGGACCTTAGCTTCAGTTCCACCATAGGTGCAATGAGGACTCTTATGAATAGTGGTGTGATGTGACGGGGCAATACTCTCTTGCAAAGATGACGGGATAGCATACACGCACTTCCATATTAGTATCCTTAAAATATATATTAGTACGACCCGATAAATATTGTTTATTTTAGTCTCTCATAGTATTTCTAATAAAACTACTGCATACGATCCATTTCATTTTTAGGAGATTTATAGACGAGCTTAGATAGTAAGAAGTACCTCTCTCTTTTTTTAAGGAAATTGATGCAAACACTCTTTTTTCTGTCTTTTAATAAGTGAATTTACAAACAATCCTTGCATCTTTTTAACAAATTTTAGGAGCTGTTCCGTAAATTCACCCACTAAAAGACGAAAAAGAGTGTTTGCATCAATTAGAAAAATGTAGAAATCAATTTCTTTTGTTTTACGACCCACTACTCCTATAGCAATTGTCAAAAGGACCGAATAATATCTCTAAACTTGCATAGGCAAATGAAGCGGCATTTTCTCGTTTGGTTTGTGAAGTTTGATTCAATACAATAGGCGTTTCTGCTAATTATTAGGATTTTAATTTGGTCAGAGGGTACTGCGCGCCGCAATTGGTGATACATACAAATCAAATGTATAAATGCATGCTGTACACGCCTAATTTTATTACTCCATAGTCTCCATTATTCGTTGGATGCATTGGGAAAGATTTTCTCAGCTACAAAGTTGGTGAACTACATAAAAATATAGGTTTTTTTTTTTACTTTATTTTACTATTAATTCTTCTTCACACATTCTTGATGTCAAAGATTTAGCCGATTTCTCAGCATTGCCATCCATATTATATCGGAGATTCCCTCTCTCACTCTGTATCAGATCTCTCTCTCTCTCTCACGGTTAGAGCTACAACTCCAACCAAACCCAGAACTGGGTTGATTCCTATTGCCGTTGTGGAGAAAAAGCCCCCTTGAGGACTTCAAATACAAAATGGATGACAAGCAAATGCAAAACAACTAAAGCCCCAATTTTTAAAGGTTATTGAAGTCACCACTGTACAACAACTTTCAAAAGACCCTACTATTCCCAAACAAAAACACTAATGCATGTATTCATATATCATATAATATGAACATATACATCTACATTTGTGCCATTTAATAAGAAAATCTAAGATTTTTTTACATGTAAAACATACCTTCCAAAGTAGGGTTTGCCACGATTTAGGGTTGGCCACGATCTACAGCTTTTCTACAGTGTACACGATCCGATGTTCTTCGAAACTTAGATTTTCTTCACAATCTAGGGTTAGCCATGATCTACAATGCAAGTTGAAGAGAAAGAGGAAGAGAGACAAAGGCGCCATGATCGAGTAGGGTTGAAAGAAATTTCTGATCGAGTGAAGTGTGGCGTATGCTTGTTGCTCCATTTCATAACAAAAGGTATATTTGACATTTCGTTCATTCTGTTAATGGCGTTGAGTTTTTTTTCCTTTTCAGTAGATGAGGGAGTGTGTATGGGCGTTTTTAAAGGTAAGGGGGTGTCAGTGTCCAAACCAGATAGATGAGGGGGTGTCCGTGTAATTTCACCTTGATTTTAATCTCATTCGTATAATGGATCTCAATATTAATGTGGACAAAGTTCAGGACCCCAAAGTCCATTGATGCCCAGAATATGTTGTATTGTAGTAGTTTTCTAACCCCCTTCATACGGGAAAGAAAAAGACAACAACTGACTTTGAGGGTTCTGTTTTTGTTTTCTTGTTCACTTGAATTGACTTGTTTTCTTAAACGTATAACACAAGGGAGAACAAAAAATGGGCTCCTTCTTGGCCGGTCCTTCTTGGGATGACAATGGCCCAATAGGTCCTACACAAAGTTGAGCCCGTAGATGATATCCTGCCAAGTATTTTCTTGACAAAATTACCCCTCTGATAAAAAAACAAAAAAAGGCGATACAGAAGAGAAAAAATCTGGCATCAAAAGAGAAGCGATATAGAAGGGCGAGGCGATACAGAAGCGAGAGATACGAAAGACGATCGAGAAGACGAGCAACGCTCTATTTTGCATTGCACTTGCACAAGACTTGTTAACCTGCAAAATCGACCCGACCCGACCCAATCCATACTACCACGTGCATTTGGGGAAGATATCGCTGACATGTGTGTTGAAGAATGTCAATTAAATTGTCGTTAAATCCTAAATTATTAATTATGGTTTGATTTTGCTGTTAAACTTATTGCCTAATACTACTATTCAATTACCTAAAATGTTGTTCCTTGCTGTTTTTTAAATGTCACTTGTTGATCTTGTTATTTCGTTTTTTTAAGGGAATTGATTTCGTCACTCTCATTTTTGTTAATGTCACTTCTCTTTTCTCACAAAACAAATCATCTAATAAAGATACAAATAAAAGTGACTTAACAAAAAGGTGAGTGGCAAAATCACTCTCCTTTTTTAAAAACTATTTAAACTTCTTTCTTCCCTTTTGAAATTTGTCACCCACCCAACCCGCCTTAATTCATACTCCCTCCGTCCCTAAATAAGTGTCCGGCGCGCAAAACTAGGCTTTACAAAATATGCATATTTTTTATTAAAAATTTAATTTTTTTTCACAATCTAATAGAACTCATTGTTATCTATTGATTTGCAAAAAAAAATTAATTTTTTTAACAAAACAAATACATATTTTTGAAGGCCTAGTTTTACGCGCCGAACACTTATTTAGGGACGGAGAGAGTAGTTTGAAACTGCTTAAAAATCTAACCGACCCATTTATTTTTTACTTTGTACAAAATTGGTTACGGATAAAAATAACCAATTCGTCATTTTACAAATTAATTGAGAATTTATCTTTGGTGAAATTACACGAAGATCCCCTCATCTATACGTTTTGGACATGAACACTCCCTAACCTCTAAAAACACCCAAAAGCACCCCCTCATGTATTACCGTTACCCAGGGGACACCCTTCCGTTTCAGAACCGTTTGTTGCAAGGGCACATGACATTAGTTTTGGCATTTTTAGACAAAAATGCCCTTAACACACACTCTCTCTCTCTCTCTCTCTCTCTCTCTCTCTCTCTCTCTCTCTCTCCTACGACAGCCATGGAAGCTAACAACACAAACAAATCCACAACTCCATGGAAGCTGGCAAAATAGATAAACCCAGAATTTCCCAAACTCTTTCGTGTCTTTCTTCTCCGATTCAACGGCAAAACCATCCCAATCCCTTCAAACGATACACAACCACACCCAACCCAAACGAAATGAAAAAATTGCACATTCTGTTGGGTAAACACCTACTATAATTCGCAATCCAAACATGAAACATGGAACAACCTGTTCTTTGAAAAGAAATCACTTGTACTCAGTAGCAAGGATAAATTTTCAGATGAAACACACTTTTAGTATAAAATCGCAAAAAGGCAAGGAGAAACAAAACCAAATAATCCATTTATGATCTAAGAAGCTACATAACACAAGTCACAAATACCTTGTTTCACAATTGCTCTTAAATAAAAGTAGTTGCCGACATCGTTTCATCATATAAGTATAAACTGCAAACCCAACTGCACCAGATTGCTCAACAACCCCAACCCCAAATTCGTAGTGATAATACATTTTATTTCTTCCCCGATTGAAACAGAAAAAGCCCCCATACATAAACAGCTTTCAACGACAACCCCAAAAAATTTCCATTAGGCAATTTCGTCAAACAATTGAAGACATACGTCAAGGTGTTAGCTATAAATACAAGGTAGCTGATATAGAACCCAGCTTGGGAGAGCATGATCATCACGTCCACGCTAAACCTACCGACGGGGCCACACATGATAAAACCCAAGTCACCGAAGAAGGATATTTTGAAAAATTGTCCCAATTGTTCAAGCTTCTTTTGGGAGTGGACAACAAGCATCATGCAGTGGTAGGTTGGGAGGGTGATGGCAGAGAGGGTGATGAGGCCGAGGAGCCATCCGGTACACTTGAAGGAGTAGGGGAGGTCAAGGATGCTGATGCGACGATGGCAATGAAAATGACGAAGGTCTTGGGGTTGGAGGAAAGAGGGGGTGGGGTTGGGATTTGGCGAGGAGAGGGGTGGATTCGAGAGGGACAGTGGTTTGGTGGGAGGATGTGGAAGCTTCCTTTGAGAAGGACAGGGAGGAAGATGCTCTCTCTGCAAAAGGAGCAGGACATGGAGGGAGATGAGATGAGATGAGATGAGGGAGATGAGTTTTGCTCTGTGTAATATAAGAAAGGTATATTTGTCATTTCATTCATTCCGTTAACAGCATCCCCGATTTTTTAATTTTCAGCAAATGAGGGGGTGCTTTTAGGCGTTTTAAAGGTTAGAAGGTGTTTGTATCCAAAACGTACAGATGAGGGGGTTTCTATGTAACTGCACCTTTATCTTCTTTTTTTTACCAATCAGAAAATGCTGGTATTCTATATAAAAAAACATTACAATAAAAACGGACACTACCGGTCCAGAAATACAATAAACAATAAACTAAAGCAACAAAACAAAACAACAAAAAATAAAAAGCTGCATGGAAACAAATGCCGGAGTCTGACCCATCAATCACACTCATGAAGGTGGGCGGAGAGACGGCGGGTTCCAGAAACCCAAATAAGAACTTATTTTTTAAGAAGGCAATTTCAAACTTAAAAATCATGTGTTTACGCAAATAATTTTCCTATCACTATGGATATTGTTTGATAGATCTCATTGAGATCTTTAATACGGTGCAAAAAAAATTAAAAAATTATTTTTTATTTACATTATTTTTGAATTTGAAAATATGAAATAAGTACTTATTTTTTAAGAAGGTGTTCTGGAACGGAGCCAAGGGGAGAGGCAAGGGAGAAGAGCAACTTTCAGTCCGGCGCACCAACTTGAGCTCATGCTATCGCAGATTGAAAGAATGAATCCACCACAAACGACGCCTTTGCCAAATAGCTTATGGCCCAGTTCCAGTTTCATAAATCTGACACCTGAGTCTCAACCTTCTCAACCAGCTCGATAGATGTGAGATGGTTGATAATTTATCTTATAACACGTCGAAACAGAGCCGCGCACATCCTATTGAATATTCCTCTGGCTTGCCTCGAGCTGTTGGTTGGATTTTCTACAGCAGCAACCCCACAATCCAAGGATAATGTCGGGTAGCTCTCTGTCGCGGGGTGTAGAACAGCTGATTTGACTATTTATTTAGGCACAAACGGTTCGGATTTAAATCTGAGTGCATATAAATTTGAATCATACATTATTCGGTTAAGATTCGAGACATCTATTGCTTAGATGAGTGATCAGATTGGTCGTTCTGTACTGTTCTATGACAAGATGTTGGCATCTTCCAATTCCCCAAATATCATCATCAACGGGCCCACAAAGCATGTGATACACGAAAAGAAAAAAAGACGCATTTTATCAGGTGGCCCGACCAAAGCGACTTCTGTCTAGCGTATTATTTGGTTCGAACTTTGACGTGAGGAGTCAGCGGGTGCGGGTAAGTTTACGCATAATCGACTAATTTATTCACTGCTTCGATCAAATATTACGTCGAGACTAGAGAATTTATGAAAAAAAAATTCTTACGGCCTAATTAAAAAACTCAAACACTTGTTAATTGTATGAAAAACAAACAAACCAACTAACCGGACCGACCTCGGGCTTTTGTCCAGCGTCTCCCACTGATGAGATAAGAGTCCTTTTTTTTTCAAAAAAAAAAAACGACGTCGTACAGTAGACCCCAACCCCCATCGTGCACCGACGATTGACTGTCATAAATCATCCGCCACGTGTAAGGATCGGAATCTGCCATGTGGCTTTTCGCTCGGGTCGTTGAACTTTCCAACTAAAAATGGCCACTTTATGTGTCAGAGAAACGAAACAAAAGGCCCGCGAATGGGGGCTCTGCAAGGCTAAATTTCACTTCTACCCCTCTAACTATTAAGCTCCTTTCTACTTTCATGTTTAATTGGTCAAGCATGCCTATTAAGTCCTTGAAGTTTTCAAGTCGATATCTTTTTAGTCTTGTTTTGGATTTTGAATCTGCTTACTGAACGAAGACGAAAGTTCTGCTACCCGGGTCAAAATTGAGATGGGGACGACATTGAGGCTCATTATCGTCATTCAGTCTTATGGTTAATGCCAAAAATTTGTTGTCAACTATGAGGCTGTAAATAAGTAGCGTTTATATGTAGACAACGTATTAAGAATTTTTTTTATAAAAAAAATAGTTAAGGACATTATTCTTCAATTTTAAAAGAAACAACCAAAAGAGCAGTGTGCCTACAAAAAAGTATGAGTTTTTGATTAGTAATATTTTTTTTATAATTGAGAATAATAATATTTTTTAGTATTTTACAAAGAACAGCGACTTTCGTCCAGTAAATAGATAGGAACACAAAATTGGAACAAGTGAATATCAAATTTAGACGAAGTTGATAAATTAGTCAATGTGCAGCTCGGACACCTGGGAACCTGGGATATAAGAAAATACCAATTTGAAAATTTTAAGAACACAACAGAGTTAATTGATAGATGAAGGATGAATTAGACAGAAGCTGAATAGTTGAGGGAATAAAAGTGAAATTTGTCCAGGCCATAATTACTTGCTCCGCTAACATTTCTCCTTTTTCTTTGCTTCGTCAAAACGACAAAGACTCAAAGATAAGAAGCTAATACGTCCCCTCTCTCTCTCTCTCTCTCTCTCTAGAACTCACAGTCACTCACACCTTCTCCCTACCTGCCTCCTTTCCCAATCTCCATTTCCGTCTCTCTCACATATACATACACACATACAGTACAAGAATAGTTACGTACAGGCACGTTCTTTTTGTACAGACCTCATTGTCACGCCGACCAGTGCTGGAAAAACTCACAAGGAAGAAATTCTCTAGAACTTGAGGTTAAAGTAATGAATCCATGATTAACAGTTTCTCGGGTTTGGAGTTTGTTTTACAGCTCATTTTAGTTGAGATACGAAGTTTGGGATACAATTTCCCTTGATTTTGAGTTCGAATCAGATCCGTGATTAAGATTGATGTAATGCTTTTGTACCAAAAGTTTCCATCTTTCGACACAAATGCCATGTGTTTAGCAAGTTCTGTTGTCTATTGCTCTTTAGATTGTTTTGAACTTTTGATGATCTTTCAATTGAGGATATATTTTATATGGTAGTGAAATTATTGTAGATCAATGTTTGTTTCTTTATTGGGAAAAATCACGCACATTTACATGATCTAGTGAGGTTTTTTGAATGAAGTGGCAAAGAAAAATGTCAATGGCAATGACAATTTTGGGTAGTTGAATATATTTCCAATTCTCTATTGGGAGAAGCTAGCTGTGAATTGAATGCGAAAATGCCGGGTAGTAGAAGGAGAGGGATTCATCTTAGCAAGTTGTATTCTTTCTCTTGTTTACGGTCTCCGTTTAGAGATGAGCATAGACAAATTGGGAAAAAGGGTTATTCGAGGGTTGTGTATTGCAATGATCTGGAAAATCCGGCGGCTGTTCAGCTAAACTACGGCGGTAATTATGTTTCCACTACGAAGTATACAGCCTGGAATTTTATCCCCAAGGCGTTGTTTGAGCAATTTAGACGGGTTGCAAACATGTACTTTCTTGTGGTGGCTTGTGTTTCGTTTAGTCCGTTGGCTCCGTACTCGCCTATCAGCGTTCTTGCGCCTTTGATGGTGGTGATTGGAGCTACGATGGTGAAGGAAGCCGTGGAAGATTGGAGGCGTAGAAAGCAGGTAGTATTTTTAATTTGCTTTCACATTTCAATTTGGATGCTTTTGGTCTCTTAAGTTGTATTAGATGGCTCGCATTATGTCATCTGATTTAGTTTTTGTGGAAGAATTTCATTGATGAATTTGGTTATGCTATGAATCTATGATGCTTGATCCTTATTCATTTTGATAGTTGTTAGGGGTTTTGTTCAACAAAACCATTCAGTTATGAAAGAGAAAAAATATAGTTTAGCAAGATGCTGGCTGTTTAACCTCACATTGAGTAATAGCGAAGGTGGAAAGAAATATATGTATAAGAAGTATCAATCATCAACACTCCACAACCCTTGTTGAAAAGATAAACTGACAAAGTCTTATAAATAAAAGGAAATTTGTCGTTACTAACAACATCAGCGATACCACTTGATGCATGATTGGTATTGCCACGATTATCAGGAAGATTATGTGGCAAATTTATAGTAGTCAACTTACTAATTTGTTTGTGTTTGCTGGAACTCATGGCTAATGTATCTGAAAGCTACTGCTTTCAGCTTCTAGTGTGTACTGGCATAGTTGATAGAGCATAGGACTAGCTGCTGCTGGAACATTGACACAAATGGAAGATCATGGCTTCCACCATCTGGAAAAAATAAGTATGGACCATATGGTTTCAGAGAATCTACTTTTGTGCACTGCCATTTTGAATGGATCAGCTGGATATGTCCGTATTTAATCCTTAATCATTTGACATCTTATGTCTACGAAATAAACTCTGTCACTTGTTTCGCATCCTATGTGCATTGACTTAAATTCACTTTATGTATGTCTTATGCTGGATTTTGGGGATGGACAAAATGGACTTGTTCTTCACTAATCCACACTCATTGGCTGCCTTTTTGAAATCTAACACTGAAACTCTGCTTCTGAAGAGAAGTGTTAAAAAATTGGTTTCGGAATGTGCTTAATTTGGCAGTTGAAAATCTAATAGGTGTACAAATTGTTAATAGGTTGCATCTGTGAGGGGCCTACGGCAAAGTATAACTGCCTACATAGGCTAGTCTGTTATAGAAGCCCTATTGCTTGGATGTCTCTGATTCATAGAAAGTCCAATATGCACTTCTCTCCATGTAATTTAGGGCGATGTCTTGACCCAGAAAAGAAGTCTCAGGTACTTAAAATGTGGCCATTGTATTGTTATGTTCCTGCATCATCAGCTGAGGCTGCTCGTATGATTTGAGGACTGAAAAGTGAACTTCTTTCTTGAGGATCTTGTAAACGACCGATGAAACTAGTACGGTTTGAGTTATGTTTGCTTTTGTAAGGTATGCTGGAGTTAGTTCATTAATACCACTGAAAAAGGATAAGTCTTATTTTGCTAACTGTTACTTTCCTGCTTCCCTGCTTTTTTCCTCACGACTGGAATCGTAATCCTTTTGTTTTCCTGGCATTGTCTAATGCTTGTTTGGCTTATTTCACTCCTTTTGAAATTTCTCCCTGACTTGTGTTAAGTTAGCTAAAAATTGCACCTTTAATGTTCAAGTATAATGATAATTTCCAATTGTTTCAGGACATAGAGGCCAACAACCGAAAGGTCAAAGTATTTGATAGTAAGAGTGGTTCTTTCACTGACACCAGATGGAAGAAACTACGTGTTGGTGATCTTGTTAAGGTTTACAAGGATCAATATTTCCCTGCTGATTTGCTTTTGCTTTCATCTAGCTACGAGGATGGAGTTTGTTACGTTGAAACCATGAACCTTGATGGAGAGACTAATCTGAAGTTGAAACATTCGTTGGATGTCACAGCCCCTCTACGTGATGAAACTTCTTTGCAGAATCTCAAGGCAGTGATCAAGTGTGAGGACCCAAATGAAGATCTGTATTCCTTTGTCGGATCATTGTGCTATAATGGTCAAGAACTCGCGCTTTCCCTACAGCAGATTCTTCTAAGAGATTCTAAACTCCGGAATACAGATTATATTTATGGAGTTGTTGTGTTTACTGGGCATGACACGAAAGTGATGCAAAATGCAACAGATCCTCCTTCTAAAAGGAGTAAGATTGAGAGGAGGATGGATAAGATTGTATACATCCTTTTCAGTGTACTTATTTTGGTTTCTGTTGTCGGGTCTTTTGTTTTTGGAGTTGAAACTAAGAAAGACATTCGTCGGGGAAAGCTTCGAAGGTGGTATCTTCGGCCAGATGATACAAAAGTGTTATATGACCCCAAAAGAGCTTCACTGGCTGCATTTCTTCATTTTTTGACGGGCCTTTTGTTGTATGGGTATTTAATACCGATATCGCTGTATGTATCCATTGAGATTGTAAAGGTTTTGCAGAGTATATTCATCAATCAAGATCAGGAGATGTATGATGAGGAAACTGATCGACCTGCGCATGCACGGACTTCTAACCTGAATGAGGAACTAGGTCAAGTGAATACTATACTGTCTGACAAAACAGGTACTTTGACGTGCAACTCTATGGAGTTTGTTAAATGTGCAATTGCGGGCATTGCTTATGGCCGTGGCATGACAGAAGTGGAGAGAGCGCTGACAATGAGAAAAGGGGTTGGCGATACTTCCTCAGACTTACTGGGAAGTACTGGTCATTCAGTGGAATCGGGGAAGTCAATTAAGGGTTTCAATTTTAGAGATGAACGTATCATGAATGGGCAGTGGGTTAATCAACCTGATTCAGATTTCATACAAAAGTTCTTTCGGGTATTGGCAATATGTCATACAGCCATTCCAGATGTGGACAATGAATCAGGTGAGATTACGTATGAGGCTGAGTCACCAGATGAAGCTGCCTTTGTCATTGCTGCGAGGGAGCTTGGCTTTGAATTCTTTGAAAGAAAACAAACGAGCATCTCATTGCACGAATTGGACAATGAGAGCGGTAACAAGGTTGACAGGTGAGGTTTTTCTGTAGTCATTCCATGTATTCTTCATATTGGAGAACATTACATTGGGAGAATATAGGAAGCAAAAGACTGATTATAGCAGCTAACTTCCAGGTGCCAGCCAGGGCCGGTTTTGAGCATACGCCGAGAATATGGCCGCATCGGGCCCCCTCTTTTTTTTGGGGCCCCCAAATTTTTAGCCCATTATATTATGTTTACAGATGTAATTAGTAGGAAAATGCCCAATAAAACTCAGGGCCCAATTTAAATGGAAGTCCAAAACAAATGGCCCAAAATATGGTAGCTAAACTTGACTATGATAGCTTAATTACTGCTTTTGCTGTGAAAAATGCAAAAAAAGTGACGTTTAAGTAATACTGCATTACTACATGCCAAATTAATAGAATGATTATCCAACTTTTTATTATTATGGTTTTGAATTCTTGTATTATTTGTTTAAATTATCTTTTTATCACTTTAATTTTTTATTTGTGAATTATATAAAAGCCCCATTTTAAAAAGCTTGCATCGGGCCCCTAAAAATTCAAAGCCAGCCTTGGTGCCGGCCATGAGAGATTATTATTTGCATTTATGCATTTATAACTTAGTTTTGTTTATGAGGACCCTTGTTGGCTGTGGACATTTGCATCACCCATAGTCTAGCACTTTGATTGGGTTTTACATATTTCTGTCTTTCTCTCTCTGTTGTTTATTACCTTAATGAGGAAAAGATGAGGAAAAAAACGCAGGAAGTGCCTATGACCGTTTGGTGGCATTTATATCATGTTTGCATTCTGCAACACCTTTCGTTACAACTGTTATATTATGCAGGTATTTGTGCAAGTTTTTAATAGTTGATAGAAGTCTTTGAAATCAAAGAGTAACTACAGTGTCTAAAACTTTACATCTATGAACATGACGTTCGTGGTGTGATGAGCAACAAAATGTGAGCACGCCACATCTTCAATCCTCTTGTCAATGCATGTCAAGAAAACAGGAAGGGGCATTTGATGTTTTATTTTTTATTGTCAAAGTATGGTGGGGAACTCTATAAATGAGTATTTCTGTCGGTGTGGAGGTTGGCCTCGAGGTGGACAGATTGGACTCTTCTGGGGAGATGGTAAGCACGTGAGAAGGACCACCCAAAAGTGAAGGAGGTGATAGCAGATAAGATCTTAGACGTAGAGAGTTGCGGTAGAAGGCTTCTGAGCTTGTCACAGTATCTTCATGCATATTGCATCAGAAAGGCCTCCTTACATAGGAGGATCAAACCGCAGGGCCAATTCAGCTGTGCACAGTATCTCATGCTGAGGGATAGGTGGCTTAATCTCTTTGTTTGATAATCTGAGATTCTGAATTCCGAGAGGTGACTATTTATAGACATTAGAAATGCGCATCCTTCTTGGACCATTCCAATGGTTTTCTCAAGGGAAAAACTGCTTATTGTGGCATACAAACTCAAAACTAATACAATTGAGGCTAAATGAGGTGCAACCAATAAGCAAGGCATCTTCTCGTATAACGTTCTATTTCTTCATTGGTCTGTGACCCGTCTATTTCATTTTTTAAGATTTATTTTAATTTTCTTGTCATATTTTTAGTTGCAATTGAGGGGACTAGGTTTTCATTTCAGGTCTTACCAGCTTCTTCAAGTCTTAGAGTTCAGTAGCGCTCGTAAAAGAATGTCTGTAATTGTAAGGAATCCGGAGAATCAACTGTTACTCCTTTGCAAGGGTGCTGATAGGTTTGATTCCTATTGAACACCTTGTCTATACTTCCTGTATTAAGTCATCAATATTGAATTCATGTTTTGTCTACATAAATTCAGTGTAATGTTTGAAAGGCTCTCGGAAAAAGGACGATTATTTGAGGCTGAGACCAGGGACCATATCAAAAACTACGCTGAGGCAGGTTTACGTACGTTGGTAGTTGCATACCGTGTTTTAAGTGAAGAAGAGTACAGACAATGGGAAGAAGAGTTCATAAAGGCCAAAACTTCCGTCAGTGAAGACCGAGATGCATTGGTGGATGCTGCAGCTGATAAGATTGAAAGAAATTTAATTCTCCTTGGTGCTACAGCTGTTGAGGACAAACTGCAAAAAGGGGTATGTAGTGGAGTTGCTTTTATATGTTCCTTGCTTAGTTTTATATGCTTTAAACAGTTTTGAGTTCTGCACTTTGTCTGTTAACTGGAGCTGTACTTTTACTATATGTACTCTTATATAAGCCTACACTCTATTTCTTCTGCCCTAACCTTTTCTATGTTCATCTTTAGACGTTAAACGAGAGAGAGAAAGTGGAGGATTGTTCTGAGTTAAAAAAATGGATAGCTTACTAATTTATAAATGAAAGGGTAAAGATGACAAGATGTTAGTAAAGTTCACACACGTTGCACATGGCACAATTCTATTGACACTTTGAATTGAGCCTGAATAATTAGGAGGTAATGGGTAATGAAATTTTGATCTAGTACTGATCTCCATTTGTATAGGTTCCCGAGTGCATTGACAAGCTAGCAAAGGCCGGGATTAAGATATGGGTCTTAACTGGCGACAAAATGGAAACTGCAATTAATATTGGGTATGGTGAGAAGTGTTACATGGACACGTTTTCGTCGTCTTCTTTTCTTCCTCACCTGCAATTGCATATAATAACTGTGGTGTTTCTAACAGATATGCTTGTAGCTTATTAAGACAAGAAATGAAGCAGATAGTGATCACACTAGATGAGCCAGATATAAAAGCATTGGAAAAACAAGGGGACAAGGAAGCCATTGATAAGGTAAAGGATTTGTACTCAATTAAGCAACAGTCGCTCCTGGTATTGAAATTGTGGAAATATGATTCTTTAGGCTTCAATTCAAAGTGTACAAGAACAAATAAGAGAAGGACTAGATCAAGTTGGTTCGGTTAAAGAACGTTCTGTCTCATTTGCTTTGATAATCGATGGCAAGTCCTTAGCTTATGCTCTCAACAAGAATCTAGAGAACTCATTCTTGAAGCTTGCCACTAAATGTGCTTCTGTTATTTGCTGTCGCTCGTCACCCAAACAGAAAGCGCTTGTAAGTTTTTCATCTTGCTGAACGGTATTTGGAGATTTTTTATTTGTATTTTTCTCAAAGAAAAGTCATTCTGTTGTAACTGCCATCAAAGTAATCTGATAAAACCACTGAAGGTATGCAGGTTACGAGATTGGTGAAAAGGGGAACTGGTAAGACAACATTAGCAGTTGGCGATGGGGCAAATGACGTTGGCATGCTTCAAGAGGCTGATATTGGAGTTGGCATTAGTGGTGTTGAGGGGATGCAGGTTGGTCTTTTCTATATGAACTCTTTGAATGAGCTAATGTGATACAGCGTGATTTGAATCTCGCAGAAGCGTAGACATTTTATTTTTTCTTTAGTTTTAACATTTGTGGTAATAATTGGAGAATAAACTCATGTATGGTCACACATCATTGTTTGTTCTTATTGCAACCTGCGGATAATATGTCCATGGGCCCTGCTCTTTTATTTTCCATTTCTCGTCAGAAGTAATAGTTGAAGGGTAAGAATATTTTGTCTTGTTGACTCCTTTTCTTTTGTTTGTGGTTGACAGGCTGTGATGGCAAGTGATTATTCAATAGGTCAATTCCGTTTTCTTGAACGACTGTTGTTGGTACATGGCCATTGGTGTTACAGGCGAATATCAATGATGGTAATTGAGCCTCCATGTGTCTTTACCTGTCATTGGAAATAGCAAAATAGGCTCACGAAGCTTGTCTACTGGATGTGGCCATGTTTTATCTTTTGCCGCTTAACTTCTCTTAATAAGAATTCTCTGACATAAAAAAAATAGATACAGAGCCTGTCTATCTTCCCATTTCGACAATTCCATCTATAAGACATTGAATTGTGCTTGTTGAATGTTGATAGATAGAAAGTTTGCCAAATCATGTCATGCTTTGCTACATCTGGGGATAATGAGAGTCAAATCACTATATATACCAGTTGTTTCATCCTAGTTGATCTTTTTCTTCTAATCCCTCAATGAATGCAGATATGCTACTTCTTCTATAAGAACATAGCATTTGGCTTTACACTTTTTTGGTTCGAGGCCTATGCTTCCTTCTCTGGCCAACCTGCATATAATGACTGGTACATGTCATTCTACAACGTCTTCTTCACTTCACTTCCTGTGATTGCTCTAGGTGTGTTCGATCAGGATGTTTCTGCGCGACTTTGCCTCAAGGTGAAAGTTTTTTCTCTTCCTTTCATCTATGACGCATATTTTATAGAAAATGAAAACTAGGATTCGTGTAACCTATACAAGGATTCACGAGGAAACAATCTCTCTGGATCAAAAAGAATGTTGTGGCATCAAACAGCCTCTTAAATAAACCTATAACTTGAAACTATCTATGCTACCAAAACTGATACATAACTTTAGTATCTGTATCGTGATGGTGAAACACTGTTGGGTTCCCATTCTGTAAATGATGCAGGCTGTTTAATGCCAGACCTAGTGTAGTAAAACCAAATGGCCATTACCGTGTCACTGTAACTGTTCTAGTTGGTCCTTGTTTGAAAAAATGACATTTGATTCAACAACTGGCATGCCACAATAATCAAAAGTGATTGTACTGAAAAATTAAGCATGACCAAACTTGAGTTGTTTATCTCTTTTCTATCTATTGACAGTTTCCCACCTCCTTTCTTTGACTTTTAAATGAGAAATGCCATTCATTGATCCTACTTTCATGTTTCTGCTGTTCTTGTTATTGTTGTTGTTGTCGTTTTGGTGAATAATCCTACTTTTTATTTTGTTTTGCAGTATCCTATGCTGTATCAAGAGGGAGTACAGAACATCCTCTTCAGTTGGCCCCGCATACTTGGCTGGATGTGCAATGGGTTTATCAGTTCCATGATCATCTTCTTCTTCACTTCCAACTCCTCCATTCCCCAGGCCTTCCGAAAAGACGGTCAACCAGTTGACTACCAAGTCCTCGGTGCTACCATGTACACTTCCGTGGTGTGGACTGTCAACTGCCAAATGGCCCTTTCCATTAACTACTTCACTTGGATCCAACATCTTTTCATTTGGGGCAGCATTGCCTTTTGGTATGCATTTTTAGTCATCTATGGTTCCCTCAATCCAACGGTATCTACTACAGCGTATCAGGTTCTAGTGGAAGCTTGTGCTCCTAGTCCTTTCTATTGGCTTGTGACCCTTCTCGTCGTCGTTTCCACTCTGCTTCCTTACTTTTCATATAGAGCTTTCCAAACTCGGTTTCGACCTATGTACCATGACATCATTCAAATCAGACGTTTGGAGGGTTCGGAGACTCAGATTTCTAGTGAGTTACCTGCGCGGTTGGAGGACAAAATATTTCATCTGACGGAGAGATTAAGTCGTCGGGAGTTATGAAACAGAGTACATTTTCCGTTATGTGATTAGTTTTTTTTTTTCTTTTCTTTTCTTTCGTTTTTCTTGTTTTGTTCCATGTACATGTTGAAGTAGCATTTGAACAAATAGGTCTATAGTACAAATATATGTAGTTTTGCAAGGTGAAGCATAGGTATTAGGACATACATCATGTGCCTTTCAATGTTTCAGTTTTTGTTGTTCCTGGAAGAAGAAAATTGGCTCGATTTATTGTTTCAACCGTCCATTGCATCTTATAGTCTATTCTTTTTTATCCGCGAAAGAAAAGAATTCGTTAATTATTGAAACAAGTTCACAATGATTAAAATGATCCAAAGCAAGAACTTATAAGAAGGCATTTCACCATAACATTTTCGGGAAAAATGGTTTGTCTTTTTTCTTTTTTGTTGTCAATGGCTGCGCGATGAAGGAATGGATACGACAAATCGATGTCTGCATGAGTCAAACACAAGACTTTTGGATTTTTTAATGTGAATTCGGATTTTAGGATTCCCAATTGCCTCAGTGACAACGTTAAATCGTTAGGCTGTTTTGGTTGGTTCATTTTTTGTCTGTATGGATATACACCTACTTTCCATTGAAAAATTGCCCTAATGAGAATGCACCGGAAGAATTTCTCTTGGGTTTTCTGCCCTAAATTGGTTTTGTCCAAATATTGATGAAAAATATGGCAATGGAAGAAGAATTGACATTCAAAGTGAGTTCGGCCAAATCCGTTAAAGGGGCCCGCTACAAGTTACTTTCCTGATTTTATGTCATCTTTTCAACATAATGATGAAAATCACGAGTAACCTCTTGACTTCTTTTTTGTCAATCGTCGTTAGAAGATACTATGATATTATAGATATACAAAGTACAAACTTGGGATACAAGACTATCAATCCTATGACTCAACCAATGCAAGAAATAACCTACACGCAGGTGAAAAAGACTCGAATTCTTGACCTACTCCTGAGATGCAAGAGTCCTAACCAACCGAGCCAATCCTAATTGGTTATGAGTAATATCTTGACTTGCATGATGGCATTAGTCTTGGAGTGAAATTGCGAAAGGAAAAAAATACTTTCAACCTAACACCAACCCCGTTGGGTAGTGGATCCACATCTATAAGATAAAGATAAGAAAGATGACATCACTTAGTGGGCCCACAAACAATCTAAACTTTTACTCCTATTTATTTTTTATTTTTGAAAAAAAAAATACAAGTACATACGAAACGATGACTACACAGTTTATTGTCTTCACAGCGTTCTGTGGTTTAAAAAAAGGGCTTCTTCTTGGCTGGCTAGGGCTACACATCTCGGTGATTGACGATTCGGATTTTAACCGAGCAATGGACGATTTAAATTTATATGCATTCAGATTCGATTAGAGCCGTTCATGCCGAGATGAACAGCCGGATTAGCCGTTCTGCATCCGCTCGGTAGAGAATTGCTCAGTAGCATCCCGGATCTGGTAAATAGAGGTCTTCCAAGATTAATATTTACCAACTCGAATATTTTTTCCATCTTTTGTTTGGACGCGGATTCTTTGTAGTCCAACTGTAGAGAGTCTCTTCAGTTCAATCACAACCGATCATCTTTGCATACAACGGTCCAAACTTTGAAAAACTTTTTCCCTGGAATTTCATTTTTTAAATCTCAACCATTAAAACTACTATCTGACGGTTGCGATCACTTGGACCGCCGCTGTAGACAAGCTAGTCTAGTTCTTGTTATTATTAACCCATATCCCGATTCCGCAAATGACAAACACAGATTGGTTAATCTTCTTCATGTGATCAATAGCGCTTGTAAGAGCAAGTTTATCAGCTTAGCAAAACCAACATTTGTAGCTATTTTACCTCATTAAGGCGCCAAAATAACCTTGCAGCAGCTTCAGCAAACATGACTCTATTTTTCCTTTTTAAACAGTTGATAGTTATTTCTACCTAACAACTATATTCACTAGCTAAGGATAAAAAATTATTTTCTTCTCTCTCCTCCCTCCTTCTTCTCTGCAATTGGCCAGTTGGGGAAATAAAAAAAATGATAAATATAATAGGGAAAGAGTGAGAAATGTATATTTTAATTGGTGGTAGGTAAAATAGATAGTATTGGAGTAGTTGTGAAATAAAAAGTTGATAGGTAAAATAGAATTGTGAACTGTTCACAATGTAATATGCATTTCCACTGATAAACTTGCTCTAAGGAGGGAAATCTTGGAGTGGCCTGGGTGTTGTAGCTAGCTAGCTAGTTTCCCTGATGATTAATTCTATTTCATTGTAGCTTTACTTTTGTGTTGCATGTCTTCCTCTTATTTATCTTTCGAATTTCTTACTTTCCAAAAAAGTACTCTCTCCGTTCCTAAATGAGATTCTACTTTCAATACTATTTCGGAGCTCTCAATAAAATGTTGATATCTTTCAATTCTTTATAATATTTTATATATGCACAATATAAATATTGTTGGATAGCAATTATTTTCAGGTCCACACCTCTTACGGTCCATACTGTCCGGACCTCCCATTTCCCGATCGATTTGCGATGATCCGAACCGCTCAATGTGTTCGGAACGTGATTTTAAAGGCACTTGAGAGAAATCAGAAAAAAAGAAAGATCGGGAAGCGCTTGATCCGAGCATTTTTTACTGAACCATTCAATAAAAAACTATTCGGATCAAGCCCTTCCCGATTTTTTTTTTTGCTGATTTCTCACGGGTACCCTTAAAATCACATTCTGATCACATTGAGCGGCTCGGATCATGGGAAATCGATCGGAAAATGAGAGGTCCGGACGGTCCGGACTGTAAGAAGTCCAGACCTGAAAAGAACTCTGTTGGATAGATCTTAATTAGTTTTATTAGACAAAAGTTATGAAATTATTTGAAACATCATAGATTTTGTATGTCGGAAAAAGAGTACTCTTGATCATTTAGAAACGGAGAGAGTACGTATCAGACTATCAGTTTTGCTGGTTTACTTATTGGAAAAAAAGAAAGAAATTGGGTTGTTGGAAAAAGATAACTTAATACTAAATAATAGGAGTAGGATTCTAGCTAGTTTAATTGTGCACGTACGTTTGGTGATACTTGTTCGTGACTCCACCTGTTTGTTTATCTTAAATTTTAATTGCATTATTAGACGTTCAGGGAATGACTTCGGTGTCTCCGGTCATTTTGGAGACATCGTAACTTTTGGCATAACAAAACCATTATGAGTATAACCAAAACCCATTACAAGCATAACAGAACCATAGCAAGGCATAACCAAAATCATAGCAGGGCATAACTTATTTGTTATGCCTTGGTTGGATTTAGTTACGCTTTGATTGGTTTTTTGGATATTCCCTGGTTATGCCTTGTTTGGGTTCTGTTATGCTTGTAATTGATTTTAGTTATGCTCCCTAATGGTAAAATTATGCCAAAAATTACGGTGTTTCCAAAATGACCGGGGACACTATAGCATCATCCGTTCAGGGAATGACTTCGGTGTCTCCGGTCATTTTTTAGGTAACCCTTCTACTGACGCACCCATATGGGCTTACAATATTAGTAATTAGGAAAAGTAGTATAATAAGTAATAAAAGGGTGGTTGATGAAACTTGGGAGTGACGGAAGTTTATCCATAACCATAACCATAACCATAGTATCCCTTCTTGGTTGTTAGAAATTTGGAAATTAAATAAAGATCGTGTGAAGTTTTCCCCTAAATTTTTGGTTAGGTATTTTTTTATTCTTTATAATTTTTTAAAATTATTCATCTTAATTTTTGGAATTAATCATTCGTCAAAACGAGAGAAATCAGAAAAGTAGTATAAAAATGTGGACCGAAGTTGAAAAAAGTTTATACGAGATGACACCATAGACAAAAAAATACTATCAGTTGTTTATTATTTTTTTTCATCTTTCGTAAACTTTTTTCAACTTCGGTCCACATTTTTATACTTTTCTGATTTCTCTCGTTTGTTGTATAACACCATAGTCAAAAAAATACTATCAGTTGTTTGGTATTTTTTTTCATCTTTTGTAAACTTTTTTTGCTAGCTTTTGATCATAGTTTTTTACTTTTTAAACTCATCTTGTCGAGACGGATTATTAGAAATCCACAAAAATATAAAGTGAAGCTAACAAAAATTCAAAAAAGATAAAGCAAAAAATACCAAAAATTTAGGGGACACAAGATCTTACCAACATACATAGATCTCTCAAATTCTGGTTACGTAGTTTTGTCTCTATAAATATTTTCATGTGTTATTCGGTCATTAATTGTATCATGTAATTAATGATCTTTTCATCTCTCAAGATTTTCACATGATTCGATAGAGACAGGAAGTAAATTGCTAATCTCCCTGACACAATCCCGGCCCCACCTCCTTTTTTCCATTCTACCCCCCCCCCTTTCTTTCTTTCTTTTTTTACCGTTTGGTTCTTCTTTTTTTTTTTCCTTTTCTTTTCAGTTTCAGTTTCGTTTTTTTTTTTCATTTTATTTTCAGTTTCGTTTTTTTTTTTTCATTTTATTTCCTTTTCTTTCTTTCCAGTTTGAATTTTTTTTTCTCTTTAATAATAGGTTCAAGTCTAATTCTAGGCTTTGTAAAGTAATTGAGAGAAAAAAAAAATGTTTCAATTGATCATGTTTATCCGACTGTTTTATTTTTATTTTTTTGTCCTTTATAGATTAAAAAATATAGTTACTAAAATAAGTGTTTCAATTTTCAATCCGTTTGAACCGGTGCAAAGTTGTTATTTTTCTGATCATTTCATCCTAAATGGTCCTAATAAATTTTTGGCTCCAAGGCCTTTCAATGGACACCCTAAGAGAGTTTTGAAACTAAATAATGAGTCTTAGGGTATTTGTTGAAAGGCCTTAAACCAAAAAATTCATTATGACCATTTAAAATAAAATAATAAAAAAAACGATTTTTGCTCTGATTTAACTAAATTGAAAATTAAAGCACTTAATTCTTGAATTATATTTTTAAATATACAAATGGTGTATTTATAGAAATTAAATAAATAAGATATAAGTAATTAAATAAAAAAATAAATTAAAAAGTAGGGGGACCCAGGGGCTCAACTGCCCTTATTGGCACAGTAGCCCCTAAAACGTTTCCGTTTTAGTTATAAAAAAAATAGAAACCAGCCATTTGCAATCCTATGGAGTAGAGACGTGATTTGAAGCAATATACTACTGAATCAGTTAAGAGGATTTATGCTAAATAATGGTTAACAAATTTATTAAATTGTACTATAGTTAAAAAAAAGTAATCTTAAATATAACATTTGTATTTTGGATTAGTATGTCGTTTGCAAAATACATTTCGTAATTAGTTTCCGAACACTAATTGTAATCTTAATTGAAAATAGAATTTGAGTTAACCAAAAAAAAATAAGAATGGAGGTAAATGGGAAAAGAAACAAATAAAGAAAATAATTGAAAAATAAAAAAAAAGATTCAAAGTGGAAGGAAATAAAAGGAAATAAAGAGAAAAAAAACGAAAAAAAAAAAATCCTGCCGAAAAGAAACAAAAAGAAAATAAAGAGGGAAAAAGAAAAAAAAAGTAAATGGGCGGAGGGGGAAAGCAGGAGAAGAAGGGAGGAAAAAAAAAAGTAAATGGGAGGAAGAAGGAGCAGAAGAACGGGGGGAGGGGAAGGGGTAATATGGAAAATGGGGTGTGGAGCAGAAGAACGGGGGGAGGGGAAGGGGTAATATGGAAAATGGGGTGTGGAGCCGGGGGGTGGGGTGTCAGGAGGGAAAAGCAGCCCTCAGACAGGAATGCACGGGAATACAAGTACAGAACAAATGGGTAAAGTAGAGCTCCTCCTCAGGGTGGTTGGAATCTGAACCTAGTTTAGGTTTTAGCTAGGGTTACAGAATCAGATAAAGGTTTTCCAAATACTCCGTATGATTTAATGAAATTAAACTCTTATATTTATGCATATGACATATATATTATGATGTTACCCATTAAAAACTTAGGGGAGAAATAAATGTAGAACTTTCTTGTACAATGGTCATTAATTAAATGTATCATGTAAAGATCTTCTCATCTCTCAAGATTTTTTCACATGATTCAATATATAGCCAAGAATGCACGGGAATTAGGGCTGTTACGAACCCGACCGGACCGAAAAAGACCGAAAAAATCAACCGATCGGTTCGGTCTTCGGTCGGTCCAAGGGAGTTTTTTTTCGGTTCGGGGTGGACCGAACCGAACCGAACCTAGGTCGGTTCGGTCTCGGTTTTCTGGAAATCTATACCGACCGAACCGAACCGAACCGAATGCGGACCGAACCGACCGAACCGACCGAGGACCGAACCGACCGAACTATATATTTTATATATTTATATAAATTATTTTAATTTTTTGGCTCTTATTGTTTTAATTTGTTAACTTCCAACAAAATTTTGAATGGTTAACTTTTGGCTCTTACTTTTTTTTTTTGGAATTTCATTGCTTGATTTATTTACTTTGTTACTCTCATTGGTCAGATCAAGTATAGTTTTTAGGACTTGACTTGAAAGAGGGGGCCTAGGGGTGATATTACTTACCAATCCAATTTCTTCTGCCTGGATTGGGAATGCTGTTCCACACATTGGCTCAATTTTACACCTTAAATAACCGTGGCTTTTTCTTTTCCTTTTGAATAAAGCGGAGTTGGGCGAAGATGGGGACGTTTTTGCAAAATTTTCCAATCGATTGCTCTCTCTGTTCTAAATTACTTTAAGTCCTCCAAGTTATATATAGTAGTGTAGAAGATATTTCCAATCGATTGGAAAAAAAAAAAAAAAAGGTGAAAGAGTACTTGTGAAAGTTGTAATTGTTTGAGCATACTTGTTGACCACTTAAATAGGAACTTGCACAGGTATTAAATAGGTTATGCACTATTGAACTAGGAGAAAATTTTGTTTCTAGTTAGATGACCCTTTTACTCTTCTATGCTTTCTTTTCAAGTTTCAAGTGCCTTTTATTTTCCTAGGTCTTTCAATTCCAACGAGTTAAGCAAAAAAAAAAAAAAAATCTCCCATGGCTACTCCATACGATACCAGTAAGCTTTCTGAAGGTTGGAAAAACAAATGGATGTTAGCATTGTAGCACTTCTTTTTATACTCTCCCTGTTGTTGTATGTTAATTTTTTTTTCAATTGGTGTTTGAAAAAAAAGAAAGAAGGTACAAACCGTACAATGGCCCAAATATGGGTGAAAAAATGGCCCAAACATGGGTGATTGACTTAAGGTTGAAAATTGCCCAAATATGGGTGAGAAACATGTGAAAATGGCCCAAATATGGGTGAAAAAATGGCCCAAATATAGCCCGTAGTCTATTGTTAGTATTTAGAATGGCCCAACTAAGGCCCATTTCGGGCGGACCGAACGCCCCGAACGCCCCGACCGAACCGAACCCACCCCGAACCGAACCGAACCGAAATTAATACCGGTCGGGATCGGTCTCCGGACTATGTACCCCGAACCCGATCGGGGTGCGGCAAATCCACCCCGAACCGAACCGAACCGACCGAATAACACCCCTAATGGGAATGCCAGTACAGAAGAAAATGGGTAAATAGTTTTGAGCTAGCTCCTCCTCAAGGTGGTTGGAATCTGAACCTAGTTTAGATTTTAGGGTTACATAATTAGATAAAGGTCTACCAAATATGATTTAATAAAACTCATGCTTATGCATATGTCATATTACACATTAAATTAAAACTTAGGGGAGAAATAAAGTATAGTACTAGTAGAACTTTCTTGTACAATGGGTAACCTAATATTCGGTCAATGGTTTTTAATGTTTAAGCCTTCAAAAGATTTGATTAGCTAGTTTGACATTGAAAACTTGGCATTTGAGTTACCCTGACTAGTTGACTTTATTTATTATTTTCCAGTTTTCGAACAAGAGAAAAAATAGAAAAAGAAATGAAATACTCACCCAAGATCATTTAGAAACAAAAACAAATAGTTGACCTGTTGCTGCTTTAATTATTTTCATTTTATACAATTTCCATTTTTCTTGTTTTTCCGCATGGAAATAGAAATAAGTTTGAGAAACTTCAAATTGAAACTTAAAATTCGCTGTTTGCAGGAGAATTATTTAATTACGATACGACTTTTAAAAGCAGATTAACGTACCAATTAATTTGTAATATTATTTATTATCTTTCTTCATTTTTTAGATTACTTAATTATTCTATTCGATTTAAAAGAATCCAAACTCAAATTTGTTGAGGATATAACTTAAAAAACAAAGAATCCTAAAACAATCTTCGTTTTTATCATCTCTTTCTTCATTTTTTTATGTGAAAAAGTAAGAAACTAATTGAACTTTGAAAAATGAAGAAACTAAAAACTCAAATTTATTTGAAGAGGTTTGTCATAAATTGTTTCTAATCTTCGGTGTTATGATATGTTCATGCATATTATGTCAGCACTTACGCGTGCAGTAAGATTATATATATATATATATATATATATATATATATATATATATATATATAAAACCAAATATATAAGGT